>NC_091460.1:75906342-75913842 GCF_027789765.1 Dendropsophus ebraccatus
TCGAAAGCGGCTACGTTCGTGGAGACATATGTGAGAAAGCCTGCCGTGAGACCGGCGTGCCCTGGAGAGGGGTGGGAACCGCGTCCGGTTCCCGGCCGCCTTCTCCGAGGGCTCAGCCGGCCGTCACGGTCAGGATAGGGCGCCTCAATCTCAGCTCAGGTCTTGGCAAGCTCACCAGAGGATCGCTGGGCAGCGTATTCATGCGACCCAACCAGGGCACGGATCCGGGAGAGGGGAGGGAGACCCGCTCACCTATGCCAGCACGGACTCCAAAGCCCGGCTGAGCAAGGGGTCTCTCCCCACCGGATGGCCCGTTTCCTTATCGATCGGAAGGAGGTATCTGCAGGTTTTATAGCTCTTTTCGCTTAATTTGAGGACCGGTGCGGTAATCTTGCGGAGTCCAGCGACCGGAGCAGGCTAGCGGGCAGGAGAAGTGCGCCTGTAGGGGTCCCTGTCCTTCTCCTGCCGGTGGGCTGAAAAACGACTAAGTCCAAAGCTCCAGGACTTTCAGCGGCAATCCATCAGTCCTTCCGCCGGCCTAGGCTTTCCACATTGCGGCATCCCTGAGAGAGGCTTGCCTACGCCTCTCTCACGGTTCTTCCGCGCGGTGGCGGAAACGAGGTCTTGCGAGGAGCGTCACCACCCCCATTTCTACGGCAGCTCTCTCGCATCTCTGCCGACTTTGTGGAACTCAGGGTCGGATCCGGCCTTCAAATCCAACCTCATTCCGGAGGTCTGAGGGTCCTCTTTCCCACTTTTCCTGCCGGCGGCGCTCCGAGGGCCTCGGCCTGCATTAGGCGAAAGGATGGGTACCTCGGCTCCGGCCCTTCAAATCCGACCTCATTCCGGAGGTCTAAGGGTCCTTTTCCCCACTTTTTTCTACCGGCGGAGCTCCGAAGGCATCGGCCTGCATTGGGCGAAAGTATCCAAGGGCATCAAGGGACCGCTGGGGAGAACCGGACCGGACCCAGACTCGTATCCGACTTTGTTGCACCCTGGCCTGCATCCAAGGACATCCAGGGACCGCTAGGGAGAACCGGACCGGACCCAGACTCGTAACCGACTTTGATGCACCCTCGCCCGCATCCAAGGGCATCCAGGGACCGCTAGGGAGAACCGGACCGGAGCGCGACTCGTAACCGACTTTGAGGCACCCTCGCCCGCATCCAAGGGCATCTAGGGACCGCTGGGGAGAACCGGACCGGAGCGCGACTCGTAACCGACTTTGCTGCACCCTGGCCCGCATCCAAGGGCATCTAGGGACCGCTGGGGAGAACCGGACCGGAGCGCGACTCGTAACCGACTTTGAGGCACCCTCGCCCGCATCCAAGGGCATCCAGGGACCGCTGGGGAGAACCGGACCGGAGCGCGACTCGTAACCGACTTTGAGGCACCCTCGCCCGCATCCAGAGCCGGTACCTCCGCTCCGGGCCTCTGGAGAGAGCTACCCAGGGGAGTCCAGCGACCGGAGCAGGCTAGCGGGCAGGAGAAGTGCGCCTGCAGGGGTCCCTGTCCTTCTCCTGCCGGTGGGCTGAAAAACGACTAAGTCCAAAGCTCCAGGACTTTCAGCGGCGATCCATCAGTCATTTCGCCGGCCTAGGCTTTCCACGTTGCGGCGTCCCTGAGAGAGGCTTGCCTACGCCTCTCTCATGGTTCTTCCGCGTGGTGGCGGAAACGAGGTCTTGCGAGGAGCGTCACCACCCCCATTTCTACGGCAGCTCTCTCGCATCTCTGCCGACTTTATGGAACTCAGGGTCGGATCTGGCCTTCAAATCCGACCTCATTCCGGAGGTCTGAGGGTCCTCTGTCCCACTTTTCCTGCCGGCGGCGCTCCGAGGACCTCGGCCTGGGGTGGGGGAAAGGGCCGGTCCCGCACCTCCGGGCCGGTCCCCTGAGCCCCGAGGATCCCCGCGGGGGCTCCCGATGTCATCAGCCGGCTCCACGGCCTCTGCCCGCCGGCTTCCCGAGGCCGCCGCCGCCGCCTCCCGCTCACCATCCTCCGCCCACCGGCTTCCCGAGAGATCTGCCTCCGAAAAAAAAAGACAAAGTCCGGAAGCTCCGACGGGCAGACCGGGACGAACGGGGTCTCGGAGGCCGGGCAGGGTGCACCCTCGCCCGGCCACAGCGGGGCCCCGCCGCCCGCCTCTCGCCGCCTCCTCCTCGGACCTCTGCCCAAGAAAATGACAAAGTCCGGGAGCTCCGGCAAGGGAGACCGGGACGGCCGAGGTCTTCGAGGCCGGGCGTGGTGCACCCTTGTCCGGGCGCGACAGAGCACCTTCGCCCGCTGCCCGGCTCCGCCGCTCCTCGCTCCCCGGCCCTGCCTCTCTCTCCCCGGGCATCTGGAGACTCCAGCCGGCCGACGAGGACATCCCTGTCCCGCCGGCGGGAACCGGAGAGGCGCGCTCGGCATGCCCGGCCGTGGTATCCATCCGCCGGCTTCCGCTTAGCGCCGCGCCCCGCTGGAACGTACCGGAGCGGCGCTTTTCGGTCCCCGGGCTCCTGGACGCTCCTGCCGGCTGCCCCAATGCTCCAGGTCCCGCCGGCGGGAACCGGAGAGGCGCGCTCGGCATGCCCGGCCGTGGTATCCATCCGCCGGCTTCCGCTTAGCGCCGCGCCCCGCTGGAACGTACCGGAGCGGCGCTTTTCGGTCCCCGGGCTTAGGAGCACCCTCGCCCGCATCCAAGGGCATCCAGGGACCGCTAGGGAGAACCGGACCGGACCCGGACTCTTACCCGACTTTGAGGCACCCTCGCCCGCATCCAAGGGCATCCAGGGACCGCTGGGGAGAACCGGACCGGACCCGGACTCTTACCCGACTTTGAGGCACCCTCGCCCGCATCCAAGGGCATCCAGGGACCGCTGGGGAGAACCGGACCGGACCCGGACTCTTACCCGACTTTGAGGCACCCTCGCCCGCATCCAAGGGCATCCAGGGACCGCTAGGGAGAACCGGACCGGACCCGGACTCTTACCCGACTTTGAGGCACCCTCGCCCGCATCCAAGGGCATCCAGGGACCGCTGGGGAGAACCGGACCGGACCCGGACTCTTACCCGACTTTGAGGCACCCTCGCCCGCATCCAAGGGCAGCCAGGGACCGCTGGGGAGAACCGGACCGGACCCGGACTCTTACCCGACTTTGAGGCACCCTCGCCCGCATCCAAGGGCATCCAGGGACCGCTAGGGAGAACCGGACCGGACCCGGACTCTTACCCGACTTTGAGGCACCCTCGCCCGCATCCAAGGGCGTCCAGGGACCGCTGGGGAGAACCGGACCGGACCCGGACTCTTACCCGACTTTGAGGCACCCTCGCCCGCATCCAAGGGCATCCAGGGACCGCTAGGGAGAACCGGACCCGGACTCTTACCCGACTTTGAGGCACCCTCGCCCGCATCCAAGGGCGTCCAGGGACCGCTGGGGAGAACCGGACCGGACCCGGACTCTTACCCGACTTTGAGGCACCCTCGCCCGCATCCAAGGGCATCCAGGGACCGCTAGGGAGAACCGGACCCGGACTCTTACCCGACTTTGAGGCACCCTCGCCCGCATCCAAGGGCGTCCAGGGACCGCTGGGGAGAACCGGACCGGACCCGGACTCTTACCCGACTTTGAGGCACCCTCGCCCGCATCCAAGGGCGTCCAGGGACCGCTAGGGAGAACCGGACCGGACCCGGACTCTTACCCGACTTTGAGGCACCCTCGCCCGCATCCAAGGGCGTCCAGGGACCGCTGGGGAGAACCGGACCGGACCCGGACTCTTACCCGACTTTGAGGCACCCTCGCCCGCATCCAAGGGCATCCAGGGACCGCTAGGGAGAACCGGACCGGACCCGGACTCTTACCCGACTTTGAGGCACCCTCGCCCGCATCCAAGGGCGTCCAGGGACCGCTGGGGAGAACCGGACCGGACCCGGACTCTTACCCGACTTTGAGGCACCCTCGCCCGCATCCAAGGGCGTCCAGGGACCGCTGGGGAGAACCGGACCGGACCCGGACTCTTACCCGACTTTGAGGCACCCTCGCCCGCATCCAAGGGCGTCCAGGGACCGCTGGGGAGAACCGGGACGGACACTGACTTGTATCCGACTTTTAATGCACCGTAGCCCGCATCCGATGGCCTCCGGGGACCGCTAGGGTGGACGCCCGTCCCCTAGAGTAGGGCTGGCGGTGGCGGAAACGAGGTCTGGCGTCGAGTGTCACCGCCCCCGTTTTAGCGGGACGTCGCCGGAATCTGGCCGGGCTCCTGGAACTCCGGCCCGGGTAAAGCGGTCAAATCCGACCTCATTCCGGTTCTCTGACCGGGACCAACCAGGATGCTGTATCCAGGCCAGAGTTCCAGGAGGCCGGCAAGAGGACCAAACCAGTCACCGGTCCCCCGAACCTGACCCCGGGAGCCACATTTTTGCCGAGTATCCTCCCGGTTCTCATACCGGGACATTGCCGGTTGCTGTATCCGGGCCAGAGTTCCAGGAGGCCGGCATGAGGACCAAACCAGTCACCGGTCCCCCGAACCTAACCCCGGGAGCCACATTTTTGCCGAGTATCCTCCCGGTTCTCATACCGGGACATTGCCGGTTGCTGTATCCGGGCCAGAGTTCCAGGAGGCCGGCATGAGGACCAAACCAGTCACCGGTCCCCCGAACCTGACCCCGGGAGCCACATTTTTGCCGAGTATCCTCCCGGTTCTCATACCGGGACATTGCCGGTTGCTGTATCCGGGCCAGAGTTCCAGGAGGCCGGCATGAGGACCAAACCAGTCACCGGTCCCCCAAACCTAACCCCGGGAGCCACATTTTTGCCGAGTATCCTCCCGGTTCTCATACCGGGACATTGCCGGTTGCTGTATCCAGGCCAGAGTTCCAGGAGGCCGGCATGAGGACCAAACCAGTCACCGGTCCCCCAAACCTAACCCCGGGAGCCACATTTTTGCCGAGTATCCTCCCGGTTCTCATACCGGGACATTGCCGGTTGCTGTATCCGGGCCAGAGTTCCAGGAGGCCGGCATGAGGACCAAACCAGTCACCGGTCCCCCAAACCTAACCCCGGGAGCCACATTTTTGCCGAGTATCCTCCCGGTTCTCATACCGGGACATTGCCGGTTGCTGTATCCGGGCCAGAGTTCCAGGAGGCCGGCATGAGGACCAAACCAGTCACCGGTCCCCCGAACCTGACCCCGGGAGCCACATTTTTGCCGAGTATCCTCCCGGTTCTCATACCGGGACATTGCCGGTTGCTGTATCCGGGCCAGAGTTCCAGGAGGCCGGCATGAGGACCAAACCAGTCACCGGTCCCCCAAACCTAACCCCGGGAGCCACATTTTTGCCGAGTATCCTCCCGGTTCTCATACCGGGACATTGCCGGTTGCTGTATCCGGGCCAGAGTTCCAGGAGGCCGGCATGAGGACCAAACCAGTCACCGGTCCCCCAAACCTAACCCCGGGAGCCACATTTTTGCCGAGTATCCTCCCGGTTCTCATACCGGGACATTGCCGGTTGCTGTATCCGGGCCAGAGTTCCAGGAGGCCGGCATGAGGACCAAACCAGTCACCGGTCCCCCAAACCTAACCCCGGGAGCCACATTTTTGCCGAGTATCCTCCCGGTTCTCATACCGGGACATTGCCGGTTGCTGTATCCGGGCCAGAGTTCCAGGAGGCCGGCATGAGGACCAAACCAGTCACCGGTCCCCCAAACCTAACCCCGGGAGCCACATTTTTGCCGAGTATCCTCCCGGTTCTCATACCGGGACATTGCCGGTTGCTGTATCCGGGCCAGAGTTCCAGGAGGCCGGCATGAGGACCAAACCAGTCACCGGTCCCCCAAACCTAACCCCGGGAGCCACATTTTTGCCGAGTATCCTCCCGGTTCTCATACCGGGACATTGCCGGTTGCTGTATCCGGGCCAGAGTTCCAGGAGGCCGGCATGAGGACCAAACCAGTCACCGGTCCCCCGAACCTGACCCCGGGAGCCACATTTTTGCCGAGTATCCTCCCGGTTCTCATACCGGGACATTGCCGGTTGCTGTATCCGGGCCAGAGTTCCAGGAGGCCGGCATGAGGACCAAACCAGTCACCGGTCCCCCAAACCTAACCCCGGGAGCCACATTTTTGCCGAGTATCCTCCCGGTTCTCATACCGGGACATTGCCGGTTGCTGTATCCGGGCCAGAGTTCCAGGAGGCCGGCATGAGGACCAAACCAGTCACCGGTCCCCAAACCTAACCCCGGGAGCCACATTTTTGCCGAGTATCCTCCCGGTTCTCATACCGGGACCAACCAGGATGCTGTATCCGGGCCGGAGTTCCAGGAGGCCGGTTCTCCCGCCAGGACATAGGTTTGTGGTGGTCTACGGGGCTTAAATACCGCTGCTCATGGTATCCAAGCCCCGGACACACCACGATCGGCAAAGCCGGCCGGCTTTATAGAGCGCAGGAGCTCCTGGAGGCGGGCTAGAGCGAGCGTCCTAGGCAACGCGCCGCCCAGCTCCTGGATGGACCAATCGGCTGAAGGGCGCTCCGTTGTGACGTGGAGCGTCCAGCAAACAGCGCGTCATCAGGTTTCGCTTTCGGTTTGACCTTGCAGAGACAATGAGTGACGACTCCGGGAGTGATACCCCTATTCGGTATGTGGTTTTACCTTCTTTCATGCACCATAGCCAACCGGGCCGGGGTTCCAGGACCCGGCGTGGGGTCCCCGCCACCGAACGCTCCCCATGCCCGACATCATGGAGCCCCGAGCCGGCATGGCCCACGCCGCCGCCCGACCTCATGGAGCCCCGAGCCGGCATGGCCCACGCCGCCGCCCGACCTCATGGAGCCCCGAGCCGGCATGGCCCACGCCGCCGCCCGGTACCCCGGTCCGGTTCTCACACCGGTACATGCCCGGATGCTGTATCCGGGCCGGGGTTCCAGGACCCCGGCATGGGTACCCCAAAATCACCGGTCCCCATATCCGGTCCCCCGGAGCCCCCCGGTCCGGTTCTCACACCGGTACATGCCCGGATGCTGTATCCGGGCCGGGGTTCCAGGACCCCGGCATGGGTACCCCAAAATCACCGGTCCCCATATCCGGTCCCCCGGAGCCCCCCGGTCCGGTTCTCACACCGGTACATGCCCGGATGCTGTATCCGGGCCGGGGTTCCAGGACCCCGGCATGGGTACCCCAAAATCACCGGTCCCCATATCCGGTCCCCCGGAGCCCCCCGGTCCGGTTCTCACACCGGTACATGCCCGGATGCTGTATCCGGGCCGGGGTTCCAGGACCCCGGCATGGGTACCCCAAAATCACCGGTCCCCATATCCGGTCCCCCGGAGCCCCCCGGTCCGGTTCTCACACCGGTACATGCCCGGATGCTGTATCCGGGCCGGGGTTCCAGGACCCCGGCATGGGTACCCCAAAATCACCGGTCCCCATATCCGGTCCCCCGGAGCCCCCCGGTCCGGTTCTCACACCGGTACATGCCCGGATGCTGTATCCGGGCCGGGGTTCCAGGACCCCGGCATGG
>NC_091460.1:77975767-78095390 GCF_027789765.1 Dendropsophus ebraccatus
ACTATTTCCCTCAGAGACATGTTTATCAGTGTTCAAGGCCGTTCTCAGAGGAAAGTTGCCTGTCTGTTACAGTGGGAATAATGTGAAAGTATCATTGCACAGAATGTGTTATTCTAACCTTTTTGAATAATAATAATGGATACTAATATAGATGCTATTGCGCATGACTGAATATCTAAATCACTAGCACCGCCTCATCTATGCCTTATTAGCATTTGTTACCACCCTATATTTTATCTGTCTATAAAATGTGATCACCATAATAAAAACTGGGCCCATTTACACCAGACTTGTTTGCAAGATACGTTGTCTGTGTCTTCATTCTAAGTGCATGGTGTGGGAGAGGGGATCCGGACCCATTCTCCAACTTAATTAGG
The DNA here is from genome assembly GCF_027789765.1 of Dendropsophus ebraccatus. Lineage (NCBI taxonomy): Eukaryota > Metazoa > Chordata > Amphibia > Anura > Hylidae > Dendropsophus > Dendropsophus ebraccatus. The sequence goes on from NC_091460.1 coordinate 77,976,145, forward strand.
AGACAGCCAACAACAGTAGGCCTTCTTTGGGAAGGCACCTCGACAATATGTATGTATATATATATATACACACACACAAAGAGATCTATAGCACGTCCTTCAGTGGAAAAAATGCACTCCATTGTGGAACTATGTGTGTATATATATATGGCTCTTGCATGTATGTGTGTATATATCTATCTATCTATCTATCTATCTCCTGTATGTATCTATATCTGTGTGTGTGTGTGTGTGTGTATATATATATATACATATATATATATATATATATATATATATATATTTATTTATTTATTTACACACACACAGGAGAGTACCGGCTATGGCTCTCTGGTGTATATGGGGGCTAATTGTACCAATTAAAAAAGAGTAGGAGAGACACTTTGCTCTGCCAAATGCAGCCACCTCAGTGACACAAGAGTTGCTGGCTGTAATAAGCAACTGTAACTCCTTTGCTGCAGTCAGTGATTGGTTACAATATTTCCTGTCTGTGCAGATGTATCTATTGCAGTGTAACAAATAGTTGCCAATAGTTCTGGATAACAGTAACTTCTGTCCTGGGAGCTGATAGTTTGGTTTATTCCTATATAATCACTGTGGGGGATAATACATGTATGTACTGGTACCTTATCTGGCTTGGACCCGACAATAACTCCCAGCATACACATGCAATATCCTCCACAGTGATTATATAACTATAGGGGAATACACCAAACACATCATCAGCTCCAATGATAGGAGTTACAGTTAATCATTACAACTTGTAATTTACAACAAATTGCTTCGCTATGGACATAAGAGATCTGTGTTATTACCTGAGCTCCTCCTGCAGCTGTAGATTGTCAGATCCCCAGTGCAGCAACTTCCCGATCAGGACACTCAGTTCCCTGCCCTGTACTCAGTTATTGTGGGGTCACAGTCACATGAGCCGAGTACAGGGCAGGGAGCTGAGCCAAAGTGAGTGCTCTGATCGGGCAGTGGCTGCACTGGGGATCCGACGATTTACAGCTGCAGGAGGAGCTCAGGTAATAACACAGAACACTGTACTGTATAAGACTCCCACTGAGTGGGCAGCAGCACATATATGGAGGAGAGCAGGGGCACATAGCAAGAGGGGCAGGGGACAGCAGCAGTATATAGAAAGGAGGGAGAAGCGCCATACAGACAGATGTGAGAAGCGGCATACAGGAGGGAGGGAGAAGCGGCATACAGGAGGGAGGGAGAAGAGCCATACAGGAGGGAGGGAGAAGCGCCATACAGACAGATGGGAGAAGCGGCATACAGGAGGGAGGGAGAAGCGGCATACAGACAGGAGGGAGAAGCGGCATACAGACAGGAGGGAGAAGCGGCATACAGACAGGAGGGAGAAGCGGCATACAGACAGGAGGGAGGGAGAAGCAGCATACAGGAGGGAGGGAGAAGCGCCATACAGGAGGGAGGGAGAAGCGCCATACAGACAGATGGGAGAAGCGGCATACAGGAGGGAGGGAGAAGCGCCATACAGACAGATGGGAGAAGCGGCATACAGGAGGGAGGGAGAAGCGGCATACAGGAGGGAGGGAGAAGCGGCATACAGGAGGGAGGGAGAAGCGCCATACAGACAGATGGGAGAAGCGGCATACAGACAGGAGGGAGGGAGAAGCGCCATACAGACAGATGGGAGAAGCGGCATACAGACAGGAGGGAGAAGCGGCATACAGACAGGAGGGAGAAGCGGCATACAGACAGGAGGGAGAAGCGGCATACAGGAGGGAGGGAAAAGCGCCATACAGACAGATGGAGGGAGAAGCGGCATACAGACAGGAGGGAGGGAGAAGCGGCATACAGACAGGAGGGAGAAGCGGCATACAGGAGGGAGGGAGAAGCGGCATACAGGAGAGAGGGAGAAGCGGCATACAGATGGAGGGAGAAGCGGCATACAGACAGGAGGGAGGGAGAAGCGGCATACAGACAGGAGGGAGAAGCGGCATACAGGAGCGAGGGAGAAGCGGCATACAGGAGGGAGGGTGAAGCGGCATACAGACAGGAGGGAGAAGCGGCATACAGGAGGGAGGGAGAAGCGCCATACAGACAGATGGGAAAAGCGGCATACAGGAGGGAGGGAGAAGCGGCATACAGGAGGGAGGGAGAAGCGGCATACAGGAGGGAGGGAGAAGCGCCATACAGACAGATGGGAGAAGCGGCATACAGGAGGGAGGGAGAAGCGGCATACAGGAGGGAGGGAGAAGCGCCATAAAGGAGGGAGGAGGAAGCGGCATACAGGAGGGAGGGAGAAGCGGCATACAGGAGGGAGGGAGAAGCGCCATACAGGAGGGAGGGAGAAGCGGCATACAGACAAGAGGGAGGCAGAAGCGGCATACAGGAGGGAGGGAGAAGCGGCATACAGACAAGAGGGAGGCAGAAGCGGCATACAGGAGGGAGGGAGAAGCGGCATACAGACAGGAGGGAGAAGCGGCATACAGGAGGGAGGGAGAAGCGGCATACAGACAGGAGGGAGAAGCGGCATAAAGGAGGGAGGGAGAAGCGGCATACAGGAGGGAGGGAGAAGCGGCATACAGGAGGGAGGGAGAAGCGGCATACAGGAGGTAGAAGCGCCATACAGACAGATGGGAAAAGCGGCATACAGGAGGGAGGGAGAAGCGGCATACAGGAGGGAGGGAGAAGCGCCATACAGGAGGGAGGGAGAAGCGGCATACAGGAGGGAGGGTGAAGCGCCATACAGACAGGAGGCAGAAGCGCCATACAGGAGGGAGGGAGAAGCGGCATACAGGAGGGAGGGAGAAGCGCCATACAGACAGGAGGGAGAAGCGCCATACAGACAGGAGGGAGGGAGAAGCGGCATACAGGAGGGAGGGAGAAGCGCCATACAGACAGGAGGGAGAAGCGCCATACAGACAGGAGGGAGGGAGAAGCACCATACAGACAGATGGGAGAAGCGGCATACAGGAGGGAGGGAAAAGCGCCATACAGGAGGGAGGGAGAAGCGGCATACAGGAGGGAGGGAGAAGAGCCATACAGGAGAGAGAAGCGGCATACAGACAGATGGGAGAAGCGGCATACAGACAGATGGGAGAAGCGGCATACAGACAGGAGGGAGGGAGAAGCGCCATACAGACAGATGGGAGAAGAGGCATACAGACAGGAGGGAGAAGCACCTTACAGACAGATGGGAGAAGCGGCATACAGGAGGGAGGGAGAAGCGGCATACAGGAGGGAGGGAAAAGCGCCATACAGACCGATAGGAGAAGAGGCATACAGACAGGAGGGAGGGAGAAGCGCCATACAGACAGATGGGAGAAGCGGCATACAGGAGGGGGGGAGAAGCGCCATACAGGAGGGAGAAGCGGCATACAGACAGGAGGGAGGGAGAAGCGCCATACAGACAGATGGGAGAAGCGGCATACAGACAGGAGGGAGGGAGAAGCGCCATACAGACAGATGGGAGAAGCGGCATACAGACAGGAGGGAGAAGCGGCATACAGACCGATAGGAGAAGAGGCATACAGACAGGAGGGAGGGAGAAGCTCCATACATACAAATGGGAGAAGCGGCATACAGACAGGAGGGAGAGCGGCATACAGGAGGGAGGGAGAAGCGGCATACAGACAGGAGGGAGAAGCGGCATACAGACAGATGGGAGAAGCGGCAAACAGACAGGAGGGAGGGAGAAGCGCCATACAGACAGGAGGGAGAAGCGGCATACAGACAGGAGGGAGAAGCGGCATACAGGAGGGAGGGAGAAGCGGCATACAGACAGGAGGGAGGGAGAAGCGGCATACAGACAGATGGGAGAAGCGGCATACAGACAGATGGGAGAAGCGGCAAACAGACAGGAGGGAGGGAGAAGCGCCATACAACAGGAGGGAGAAGCGGCATACAGACAGGAGGGAGAAGCGGCATACAGGAGGGAGAAGCTGCATACAGATCGGGGAGAGCAGCGGCAGGTATACAGATCAGGGAGGGCAGCGGCATACAGACGGGGGGAGCAGCGGCATACAGACGGGGGAGCAGCGATATACAGATCGGGGACAGCAGCAGTATACAGATCGGGAAGAGCGGCGGCATACAGACAGGGGAGCAGCGGTATACAGATCCGGGAGAGCAGCGGTATACAGATCGGGGAGAGCAGCGGTATACAGATCGGGGAGAGCAGTGGTATACAGATCGGGGAGAGCAGCAGTATACAGATCGGGAAAAGCAGCGGCATACAGATGGGGGAAGCAGGGGGAACACAGACCGAGGCAGCAGCGGCACACAGACAAGCAACAAGTTCAGGGAGTTAGTACAGAGAAGGACCATAAAACCAGGGACTTATGGTGAAGAAGCAGCAGCAAGCAAACTGTAAACCACAGTTCAAGTAACTTTCAGCCACTCTCAGTACTTTTCACAGAACTTCCAGGAGCAGGCTCCTCTAAAATGGCGCCATCGCCCTCCCCCAGCTGTGTACTACGCATGCCTTTGAATATGCCTAGCACGCAGCTTATGAAGCACAATGTAAGTAAACGGGACGGACTCCGTCCCGTTCACTTCAATGTTATGTGTGTGCCGTACAGCATCTGTGTAAGTGTCGTGCAAAGACACCATACACAAATGCTATTCAACATGGCAGCCCCCAGTGGCCAGCATTACAAGGTTATAAAACATTGATACTACAGGCAAAATAAAAAAAAAAAAATACCAAACCACTTATTTTTTATAATTACATTTAAAGGAAAAAGAAAAAAAAAAGTGACACTATCCCTTTAAGAGCTTGGCTAATTTTTGTCCGATGACCTCTAGATGTGCATTCCCCTAACAGGTTATAACGCATGTCTTCCTGCGAAAACAAGATTTTCCACTGGCAACCATGGAACTCAGTATTATCATAGAGTAAATATCGATTTGTGGTAACCTCTCAGCTAATTTACGCCCAATCACCTTTGAATTTCCAGCCGCTAAACGGATGATAAAGTACGTCTTTATTAAAAATTAATGCAAGGGGGCACTTGGATTTGAACCAAGGACCTCTTGACCTGCAGTCAAATGCTCTACCACTGAGCTATACCCCCAAACGAGTGCCTTTTGGGAGTGTTTCCCCAAGCAGACCTAGCATCCTATATATTTTCAAAAATGAGTTTCTTTACACACTGGATATTTGTTCAATCATGTTTGGTAGCTGCAAAAAAGAATCAACCATTTAATTATTTATTTTATAAGAAGGTTTTTTCAAATTGGTTTAAAAACCTGTCCATTTTTTGTAATTTTTTTTTAATTTCTAGTAACTAATCAAATGATAAAGTATTTCTTTATTGAAAAGAAGGGCAAGAGGGCACTCGGATTTGAACCAAGGACCTCTTGATCTACAGTCAAATGCTCTACCACTGAGCTACACCCCCAAACGAGCGCCTTTTCTGAATGCTTCCCTGGGCAGACCTAGAACACTAAGTTTTTTCCAAAATGACTTTTTTTTTCACACACTGGATATTTGTTCAATCATGTTTGGTAGCTGTAAAAAAAATTATCAATGCTTTGTTTTTCTTTAAAGCAATGTTATTAATATTGGTTTTAAAAATTGTCCAATTTTTTGAATTTTTTTTTGGCTGAACTTTTTCTGTTTTAGAGCTGATATAATTTCTGCGGTTCTATCATCCTAAAATCAGCGGAAAATAAAGAACATGTTAAATATGTTAACGGCTGTCAAATTGACAGAGGAGTTTTCCTATTTTGTGTGGACTAATGGAGATTTTCCATTGACAACGATGGAACTCATTATTATGACTTAATATGCCGATTACTGGTGTCCACTTAAGAGCTTGGCTAATTTTTGTCCGATGACCTCTAGATGTGCATTCGCTTAACAGGTTATAACGCATGTCTTCCTGCGAAAACAAGATTTTCCACTGGCAACCATGGAACTCAGTATTATCATAGAGTAAATATCGATTTGTGGTAACCTCTCAGCTAATTAACGCCCAATCACCTTTGAATTTCCAGCCGCTAAACGGATGATAAAGTATGTCTTTATTGAAAATTAAGGCAAGGGGGCACTCGGATTTGAACCAAGGACCTCTTGATCTGCAGTCAAAGGCTCTACCACTGAGCTATACCCCCAAAAAAGAGCCTTTTGGGAGTGTTTCCCCAAGCAAACCTAGCATCCTATATATTTTCAAAAATGAGTTTCTTTACACACTGGATATTTGTTCAATCATGTTTGGTAGCTGCAAAAAAGAATCAACCATTTAATTATTTATTTTATAAGAAGTGTTTTTCAAATTGGTTTAAAAACCTGTCCATTTTTTGTAATTTTTTTTTAATTTCTAGTAACTAATCAAATGATAAAGTATTTCTTTATTGAAAAGAAGGGCAAGGGGGCACTGGGATTTGAACCAAGGACCTCTTGATCTGCAGTCAAATGCTCTTCCACTGAGCTATACCCGCAAATGAGCACTTTTTTTGAGTGCTTCCCTGGGCAGACCTAGAACACTAAGTTTTTTCCAAAATGACTTTTTTTTTCACACACTGGATATTTGTTCAATCATGTTTGGTAGCTGTAAAAAAAATTATCAATGCTTTGTTTTTCTTTAAAGCAATGTTATTAATATTGGTTTTAAAAATCGTCCAATTTTTTGAATTTTTTTTTGGCTGAACTTTTTCTGTTTTAGAGCTGATATAATTTCTGCGGTTCTATCATCCTAAAATCAGCGGAAAATAAAGAACATGTTAAATATGTTAACGGCTGTCAAATTGACAGAGGAGTTTTCCTATTTTGTGTGGACTAATGGAGATTTTCCATTGACAACGATGGAACTCATTATTATGACTTAATATGCCGATTACTGGTGTCCACTTAAGAGCTTGGCTAATTTTTGTCCGATGACCTCTAGATGTGCATTCGCTTAACAGGTTATAACGCATGTCTTCCTGCGAAAACAAGATTTTCCACTGGCAACCATGGAACTCAGTATTATCATAGAGTAAATATCGATTTGTGGTAACCTCTCAGCTAATTTATGCCCAATCACCTTTGAATTTCCAGCCGCTAAACGGATGATAAAGTACATCTTTATTGAAAATTAAGGCAAGGGGGCACTCGGATTTGAACCAAGGACCTCTTGATCTGCAGTCAAATGCTCTACCACTGAGCTATACCCCCAAATGAGCGCCTTTTGGGAGTGTTTCCCCAAGCAGACCTAGCATTCTATATATTTTCAAAAATGAGTTTCTTTACACACTGGATATTTGTTCAATCATGTTTGGTAGCTGCAAAAAAGAATCAACCATTTAATTATTTATTTTATAAGAAGTGTTTTTCAAATTGGTTTAAAAACCTGTCCATTTATTGTAATTTTTTTTTAATTTCTAGTAACTAATCAAATGATAAAGTATTTCTTTATTGAAATGAAGGGCAAGGGGGCACTGGGATTTGAACCAAGGACCTCTTGATCTGCAGTCAAATGCTCTACCACTGAGCTATGCCCGCAAACGAGCGCCTTTTCGGAGTGCTTCCCTGGGCAGACCTAGAACACTAAGTTTTTTCCAAAATGACTTTTTTTTTCACACACTGGATATTTGTTCAATCATGTTTGGTAGCTGTAAAAAAATAATCAATGCTTTGTTTTTCTTTAAAGCAATGTTATTAATATTGGTTTTAAAAATCGTCCAATTTTTTGAATTTTTTTTGGCTGAACTTTTTCTGTTTTAGAGCTGATATAATTTCTGCGGTTCTATCATCTTAAAATCAGCGGGAAATAAAGAACATGTTAAATATGTTAACGGCTGTCAAATTGACAGAGAAGTTTTCCTATTTTGTGTGGACTAATGGAGATTTTCCATTGACAACGATGGAACTCATTATTATGACTTAATATGCCGATTACTGGTATCCACTTAAGAGCTTGGCTAATTTTTGTCCGATGACCTCTAGATGTGCATTCGCTTAACAGGTTATAACGCATGTCTTCCTGCGAAAACAAGATTTTCCACTGGCAACCATGGAACTCAGTATTATCATAGAGTAAATATCGATTTGTGGTAACCTCTCAGCTAATTTACGCCCAATCACCTTTGAATTTCCACCACTGAGCTATACCCCCAAACGAGCGCCTTTTGGGAGTGTTTCCCCAAGCAGACCTAGCATCCTATATATTTTCAAAAATGAGTTTCTTTACACACTGGATATTTGTTCAATCATGTTTGGTAGCTGCAAAAAAGAATTAACCATTTAATTATTTATTTTATAAGAAGTGTTTTTCAAATTGGTTTAAAAACCTGTCCATGTTTTGTAATTTTTTTTTAATTTCTAGTAACTAATCAAATGATAAAGTATTTCTTTATTGAAAAGAAGGGCAAGGGGGCACTGGGATTTGAACCAAGGACCTCTTGATCTGCAGTCAAATGCTCTACCACTGAGCTATGCCCGCAAACAAGCGCCTTTTCGGAGTGCTTCCCTGGGCAGACCTAGAACACTAAGTTTTTTCCAAAATGACTTTTTTTTCACACACTGGATATTTGTTCAATCATGTTTGGTAGCTGTAAAAAAAATTATCAATGCTTTGTTTTTCTTTAAAGCAATGTTATTAATATTGGTTTTAAAAATCGTCCAATTTTTTGAATTTTTTTTTGGCTGAACTTTTTCTGTTTTAGAGCTGATATAATTTCTGCGGTTCTATCATCCTAAAATCAGCGGAAAATAAAGAACATGTTAAATATGTTAACGGCTGTCAAATTGACAGAGGAGTTTTCCTATTTTGTGTGGACTAATGGAGATTTTCCATTGACAACGATGGAACTCATTATTATGACTTAATATGCCGATTACTGGTATCCACTTAAGAGCTTGGCTAATTTTTGTCCGATGACCTCTAGATGTGCATTCGCTTAACAGGTTATAACGCATGTCTTCCTGCGAAAACAAGATTTTCCACTGGCAACCATGGAACTCAGTATTATCATAGAGTAAATATCGATTTGTGGTAACCTCTCAGCTAATTTACGCCCAATCACCTTTGAATTTCCAGCCGCTAAACGGATGATAAAGTACGTCTTTATTGAAAATTAAGGCAAGGGGGCACTCGGATTTGAACCAAGGACCTCTTGATCTGCAGTCAAATGCTCTACCACTGAGCTATACCCCCAAATGAGCGCCTTTTGGGAGTGTTTCCCCAAGCAGACCTAGCATTCTATATATTTTCAAAAATGAGTTTCTTTACACACTGGATATTTGTTCAATCATGTTTGGTAGCTGCAAAAAAGAATCAACCATTTAATTATTTATTTTATAAGAAGTGTTTTTCAAATTGGTTTAAAAACCTGTCCATTTTTTGTAATTTTTTTTTAATTTCTAGTAACTAATCAAATGATAAAGTATTTCTTTATTGAAATGAAGGGCAAGGGGGCACTGGGATTTGAACCAAGGACCTCTTGATCTGCAGTCAAATGCTCTATCACTGAGCTATGCCCGCAAACGAGCGCCTTTTCGGAGTGCTTTCCTGGGCAGACCTAGAACACTAAGTTTTTTCCAAAATGACTTTTTTTTTCACACACTGGATATTTGTTCAATCATGTTTGGTAGCTGTAAAAAAATAATCAATGCTTTGTTTTTCTTTAAAGCAATGTTATTAATATTGGTTTTAAAAATCGTCCAATTTTTAGAATTTTTTTTGGCTGAACTTTTTCTGTTTTAGAGCTGATATAATTTCTGCGGTTCTATCATCTTAAAATCAGCGGGAAATAAAGAACATGTTAAATATGTTAACGGCTGTCAAATTGACAGAGAAGTTTTCCTATTTTGTGTGGACTAATGGAGATTTTCCATTGACAACGATGGAACTCATTATTATGACTTAATATGCCGATTACTGGTATCCACTTAAGAGCTTGGCTAATTTTTGTCCGATGACCTCTAGATGTGCATTCGCTTAACAGGTTATAACGCATGTCTTCCTGCGAAAACAAGATTTTCCACTGGCAACCATGGAACTCAGTATTATCATAGAGTAAATATCGATTTGTGGTAACCTCTCAGCTAATTTACGCCCAATCACCTTTGAATTTCCACCACTGAGCTATACCCCCAAACGAGCGCCTTTTGGGAGTGTTTCCCCAAGCAGACCTAGCATCCTATATATTTTCAAAAATGAGTTTCTTTACACACTGGATATTTGTTCAATCATGTTTGGTAGCTGCAAAAAAGAATCAACCATTTAATTATTTATTTTATAAGAAGTGTTTTTCAAATTGGTTTAAAAACCTGTCCATGTTTTGTAATTTTTTTTTAATTTCTAGTAACTAATCAAATGATAAAGTATTTCTTTATTGAAAAGAAGGGCAAGGGGGCACTCGGATTTGAACCAAGGACCTCTTGATCTGCAGTCAAATGCTCTACAACTGAGATATACCCCCAAACGAGTGCCTGTTTGGAGTGCTTCCCTGGACAGAGGAGTTTTCCTATTTTGTGTGGACTAATGGAGATTTTCCATTGACAACGATGGAACTCATTATTATGACTTAATATGCCGATTACTGGTATCCACTTAAGAGCTTGGATAATTTTTGTCCGATGACCTCTAGATGTGCATTCGCTTAACAGGTTATAACGCATGTCTTCCTGCGAAAACAAGATTTTCCACTGGCAACCATGGAACTCAGTATTATCATAGAGTAAATATCGATTTGTGGTAACCTCTCAGCTAATTTACACCCAATCACCTTTGAATTTCAAGCCGCTAAACGGATGATAAAGTACGTCTTTATTGAAAACTAATGCAAGGGGGCACTCGGATTTGAACCAACAACCTCTTGATCTGCTGTCAAATGCTCTACCACTGAGCTATACCCCCAAACGAGTGCTTTCAGTTGCCATCAGTTTCCATCAGTTGTCATCAGTTGTCACAAGTTGCGCTCATCAGTTGACATTTTTTTCCCCAGTTTGTTTTCCTGTCATTTTCAATGGGATTTGCGGGGGAGCGCACAGGGGCTATATACTAAATTGGAGGAGCTCACAGGGGGGCTATATACTAAAAGGGGAGAGCGCACAGGGGGGCTATATGGGAGGGGGAGAGTGCACAGGGGGGCTATATGGGAGGTGGGGGAGCGCACAGGGGGGCTATATACTATTGGGGGAGAGCGCACAGCAATGCTGTATACTAATTGGGGGAGAGCACACAGGGAAGCTAAATATTACTGGGGGGGCAACAGGGGGCTATATACTACTGGAGGAGAAACAGGGGGGGGTGATATACTACTGGGGGACCAAGGGGGGACTATAGGGGAGGAGGAGAGCACACAGGGGGAGATATATGTTTATTTTGTGTACTATTTTTCTGAACGCCGGATGCCAGAGCCGAACGGCATGCGTCCTGCCCGGCGAGGCAACCAGCGCTCTATTCGATTGAATTGGTGCGGCGCCGCATCACCGGAGCGGCGGTCCGCCAGGGCGCTGCAAGATGCGTCCTAACGCACCGACGGTCCGGCGATGCGGCGGCCACTAGTTCACCGCCGCACATTTTGAACGATCCCATTGAAAACAATGGGATCAGTTCAAAGATGCGTTTCCCTCCGGCGATTTTCTCCTGCGCCGGAGGGAAACGCCGCCGCACCGCCGGACGTATGTAAACCCGGCCTAAGAAGTGTTATTCAAATTGGTTTAAAAACCTGTCCATTTTTTGAAATTTTTTTTGAATTTCTAGTAACTAAACAAATGATAAAGTATTTCTTTATTGAAAAGAATGATAAGGGGGCACTCGGATTTGAACCAAGTTCCTCTTGATATGCAGACAAATGCTCTACCACTGAGCTATTCTCCCAAACGAGCGCCTTTTGGGAATGCTTCCCTGGGCAGAACTAGAACACTATGTTTTTCCCAAAATGACTTTTTTTTCACACACTGGATATTTGTTCAATCATGTTTGGTAGCTGTAAAAAAAATAATCAATGCTTTGTTTTTCTTTAAAGCAATGTTATTAATATTGGTTTTAAAAATCGTCCAATTTTTTGAATTTTTTTGGGCTGAACTTTTTCTGTTTTAGAGCTGATATAATTTTTGCGGTTCTATCATCCTAAAATCAGCGGAAAATAAAGAACATGTTAAATATGTTAACAGCTGTCAAATTGACAGAGGAGTTTTCCTATTTTGTGTGGACTAATGGAGATTTTCCATTGACAACAATGGAACTCATTATTATGACTTAATTAGTGATGATCGAGTACTAAAATGCTCGGTAGCTCGTTACTCGAGCTGAGTATTTCCCAATTCTCGAGTGCTCATTTCGAGTAACGAAACCCATTGAAGTCAATGGAAGACTTAAGCATTTTTTGAGGGGACTCAAGTTTGGTTGAGAGAAGGTCGTTTGAAAACCTGTCAACCTCAGAAATTGATGGAAACACAATGGAAATAGACAGGAAACAGCAGGGGCAGCATGTATGCATGACTCTGAGGCTGCCTAATGGCACCATTATGCCTAATTCTGTGCAACAGCCTGGTTAAAACAGAGGTAGGCATAGGGACCACCCAAAAACTCAGCCTGAAACAGCATGGCATTGCGAACACAGGGAACCAATAAAACAGAGGTAGTTGATCATGAGCCACCCAAAAATTCAACCTGACAAAGCATAGCGGTGAGGACAGAGTGAACAAGGTAGAAGAGGTAGCCAGTCAGCCTTCCAAAAATTATACCAGACCTAGCATGGCAGTGAGCTCACAGAGAACCATTAAAAGTGAGTGAGGAAGAAAGTGAGCCTCCCCAAAATTAGGCCAAAAACTGCATGGCATAGAACACACAGAGAACTGCCGGGAACAGCAATAGCCAACATGGAGGCCAGGCAGGAGCAACAGCAACCAACATGGAGGCCAGGCAGGAGCAACAGTAACCAACATGGAGGCCAGGCAGGAGCAACAGTAGGCAACATGGATGCCAGTTAAGGCCCAGCAGTAGCCAACATGGAGGCAAGGACAGGCACCACAGTAGTCAGCAGTAGTCAACATGGATGCCAGTAAAGGCCCAGCAGTAGTCAACATGGATGCCAGTAAAGGCCCAGCAATAGTCAACATGGATGCCAGTAAAGGCCCAGCAGTAGTCAACATGGATGCCAGTAAAGGCCCAGCAATAGTCCACATGGATGCCAGTTAAGGGCCAGCAAAAAGGAGGAAAGGGCAGGCACACCTAGTGAGGCTCCCTAAAACTAGGCCAGGCACTGCAGGGCCTGAACACACAGAGAGCCATTTCAAGTGAGTAAGGAAGCTATTGAGGCTCCCCAAAACTAGGCCAGACACAGCATGGCATTCAGCACACAGAGAGCAATTACAAGTGAGTGAGAAAGCTAGTGAGCCTCCCAAAAATTAGGCCAGACAAAGAGAGCCATTACAAGTGAGTCCACCCAAAAATTGGAGTGAGTCCAGGGGTTGGGATAAGTAGTGGACATGAACCCGGGTGCTGACAGCTAACTGGCTAGGCCAGTTGTCACTCAGCACTCACCATCAAGGGTACACTTGATGCCTCTCGACCAGGGATGGTGAGGCCACGGCCACGGCTACACAAAAAAATAAAAAATAAAACAGAAGGCTGGTTGGCGGGGGCGCAATCGGCGGGCCCCCGTCAACCAGTCCCGCTCCTCCGCAGACGTAGAGTGACATCAGAGCTTGGCAGTGAGGACACAGAGAACCATTAGGAGTGAGGAAGCAATTGAGCCTCTGTCAGGGCCACGGCGGCGTCCCGTGCTCCGGACCGCCGCCGCACCCTCTCTCCCGCATCTGCAGCAGCCGTTGTCCATAGGCAGGGACCCGGCGCTGCTGTTGCTTCGGTCCCTGTTCGGGCGCCTCATCTCACCGCGCTCCTGTCCGTCGCTGTGCCGGCCGGCGTGCGCGTCCCCGCCTCCTAGGGCGCGCGCGCGCCGGCTGTCTCAGATTTAAAGGGGCAGTGCGCTCCTAATTGGCCTGTATGTCAATCACTCCCCTATAAGTTACAGCCCTGCCCCCTTCCAGGTGTTGCAGCCTCTACATGCTTCCTATAGCGTTTTGCCCAGCTCCCTGTTGTTCCTGATTCCTGTCCGCTACCTGGTCCCTAGTCCTTGTTCCTGATTCCTGTCCGCTACCTGGTCCCTAGTCCTTGTTCCTGATTCCTGTCCGTTACCTGGTCCCTAGTCCTCGTTCCTGGTTCCTGCTCCTCTGTTACACTATTGCTCCTGTGTTCAGCCTGTCACCTGCGGTTACACCTACAGACCTCTGCTAGCACCATCTCCTGCCTACTGCTCCTGCCACGCCTCGCCTGCCGTCACTAGCAACCAAGCCAGGGGTAACGACCTGGGGGTCGCCTGCCGCAGCAAGTGCGGCGGGCTCTGGTGAAAACCAGCGGCCCCTTAGACTCCGTTCCCTGGTGAGGTTAGTGCCATCGCTAGTGACGGTCCAGTGGATCCACTACTCCAGGCGTTACAGTAGGCTCCAACCATGGATCCCGGCGAGGTGCCTGATATCCGTGAAGTAGCCCGAGTGGTCGCCCTACAGGCTCAACAGATCCAGCAACAGTCACAGCTGATCCAACAACTGACTGCAGCCGTACAGCAGCATACCACAGCTCAGCAGTCATCACCTCCTGCAGCCTCTTCAAAACTACGACTGGCTCTCCCAAGTAAATATGGAGGTGACCCCAAGTTGTGCAGAGGATTCCTGACCCAATGCACTATGCATATTGAACTTCTAAGCAGTCAGTTTGCCACCGAGCGCTCTGAAGTGGCTTTCATCATCAGCCTATTGGAAGGTAGAGCTCTGGCTTGGGCCACACCGCTGTGGGACCGTGATGACCCTGTTGCTGCTAATCTTCAAATCTTCCTGGCTGAGTTCCGCTCTGTCTTTGAGGAACCTGCCCGTGCGTCTTCGGCTGAGACTGCTCTCCTCAATCTATCTCAAGGAACATCCTCCGTTGGTGATTACGCCATCCAGTTCCGCACCCTGGCCGCAGAACTAGACTGGAATGAGGCCGCCCTAATTGCCACCTTTAAAAAGGGCCTGTCCAGTCAAGTGAAGGATGTGCTCGCTGCCCGAAACCTTCCAACCTCCTTGAACGAACTTATTCTACTGGCTAGCAGAGTCTACACCATGTTTTCCGAGAGAGAGGAGGAGGTCCGTCAAGAACGGCAACTGAGTCTGCCCCGTCGCCATCCCCGGCAGGCACCGGTGTTCCAGAATCCCGTTGCTCCTATGCTCCAGTCGTATCCAGAAGTTCCTATGCAGGTGGAACGAGCTCGCCTGACGACTGATGAGAGGGCCCGTCGACTGGAGCTGAATCTCTGCCTCTATTGCGGTGGCGCTGATCACTATCGGCAGAGATGTCCCCAACGTCCTTAGCGTCCGGGAAACGCTCGCACCTAGGTCCGGTGGGAGAGGCCTCCCTAGGTGTGAATGACACCTCTCCAAGGTTGACTAAGCCAGTCTCCATCCAGACACCCTCTGGGCAAGTTCTCCAGACTACTGCCCTCATCGACTCTGGCGCTGCTGGCAGTTTCATTTCTGCTTCATGGGTCCAAAGCTACCCGTGATCCAGCTAGCCCAACCCCGGTCTATCTCTTCGGTCACGGGCGAGATTCTTACCGAAGCTGTGCACTGCAAGACTGCAACCCTTGTCCTCCAGGTGGGCGCCTTACATCAGGAGAGGATCTCCTTCTACGTCTTGCGCCATTCCTCTTCCAACATCCTGCTGGGTCTTCCTTGGCTGCAATTACATACCCCTAAGCTGGACTGGAGAACTGGGGAGGTTCTTAGCTGGGGTCAGGACTGTCCAAATCGGTGTCTGAGGTCTCCTCAACCCAAGTGCTCTACGAGGTCACCTGCTTACGCCAAGCCTCTATCCGGATTACCGGAGGAATACCAAGACTTTGTTGATGTCTTCTCGGCCAAGGAGGCGGACTCTCTACCACCTCATCGGCCCTATGATTGCCCTATGACCTTCTTCCAGGAACTTCTCCTCCACATGGTCGAGTATACCTTGTCCTCCTACATCCGGGAGAACTTACAGAAAGGCTTCATCCGTAAATCCACGTCTCCCGCTGGCGCTGGATTTTTCTTTGTGCAGAAGAAGGACGGTTCCCTCCGCCCATGCATAGACTACCGGGGCTTGAATAAGGTGACTGTTAAGAACTGCTATCCTCTTCCGCTAATCCCCGAACTATTCGACCGTCTCCGTGGAGCGAGGATCTTCTCCAAGCTGGATCTCAGGGGAGCGTATAACTTGATCCGTATTCGTGAAGGAGACGAAGACCGCTTTCAACACCAGAGATGGGCACTACGAATATCTGGTCATGCCATTCGGCCTATGCAACGCCCCAGCGGTCTTCCAGGAATTCGTGAATGATATATTCCACGATCTCCTCTATGTCTGCGTCATTGTCTATCTTGACGACATCCTGGTCTTCTCCCACGACCAGCAGACCCACGTGTCCCATGTACGGCAGGTTCTACGAAGACTACGGGCCAACCATTTGTATGCCAAGCTGGAGAAGTGCATTTTCCATCAGCGCAGCCTGCCGTTTCTTGGACACATTGTCTCCGACCAGGGCCTACAGATGGATCCAGCCAAGCTCTCAGCTGTTCTCCAGTGGCCACATCTTGTGAAACTTAGAGCTATCCAACGTTTCCTTGGATTTGCCAACTACTATCGGCAGTTCATCCCTCACTTCTCTACCCTGGTCGCACCCATAGTGGCTCTCACCAAGAAGAAGGCAGATCCCAGACGTTGGCCTCCAGAGGCCGAACAAGCCTTCAATAGCCTAAAGTCTGCCTTTGCCTCTGCTCCTGCTCTAGTCCGTCCAGATGTCTCCAAGCCGTTTTCTCTTGAAGTCGATGCATCTTCTGTGGGCGCAGGAGCCATCCTCTCGCAAAGGGACACATCAGGCAAGAGGAATCCCCTCGTCACATAATACCTCCCGATCGCCTAGTACCAGTTGCCACTTCTACTCTGCAGAGACTGCCTCCCGGTAAGACTTATGTGCGCCCTGCACTTCAAAAACGCATCTTGAAGTGGGGTCATTCCTCTTTGGTGGCGGGGCATCCAGGAGCTCAAAAGACCAGGCTATTGATCTCCCGTCACTACTGGTGGCCCAATCTCCTTCAGGATGTCAAGGACTTTGTGGCTTCAGGAATAAGTCATCCCGTCAAAGACCTGCCTGCCTACTTTTGCCCTTGCCAGTCCCGGACCGTCCCTGGCACCACATAGGGATGGATTTCATCACGGACCTACCTCCATCCGCGGGCAATACAGTCATTTAGGTGGTGACTGACCGCTTCTCTAAAATGGCTCACTTCGTGGCCCTTCCTGGACTACCCTCTGCTCCTCGTCTGGCTCAGTTGTTCTTCCGACACATCTTCCGCCTGCATGGACTTCCTCTTCACATTGTGTCCGACCGAGGCTCTCAATTTGTCTCCAAGTTTTGGCGTGCCCTCTGCTCGCAGCTCCAAGTGAAGCTGGACTTCTCATCTGCCTATCATCCCCAGACCAACGGGCAAGTGGAGAGAGTCAATCAGATCTTGGGTAACTACCTACGTCATTTTGTTTCCAGCCGCCAAGACAACTGGTCCGATCTACTTCCATGGGCAGAGTTTTCTTACAACCATCTGGACTCGAGTTCCACAGGCAAGTCTCCTTTCTATGTGGTCTACGGGCATCACCCTCGTCCTCCTTTGCCTCTCTCTCCATCATCTGAGGTTCCTGCCGTGGAGGAATTGATCTCTGACCTTCAGTCGATCTGGGAACAGACTAGACAGTCCTTACTCAAAGCCTCTGAACGCATAAAGAACCAGGCTGATAAGAAGAGGAGACCTGCCACAAATTTTCTCCCAGGTGACAAAGTCTGGCTCTCGGTCAAGTATGTCCGTCTCAAGATTCCCAGCTATAAGTTGGGTCCTCGATTTCTTGGCCCTTTCTCAGTGCTAAAACGCATTAACCCAGTCACCTACAAACTCCGTCTACCCCCTACTATGCGAATCCCGAACTCCTTCCATGTCTCCCTCTTGAAGCCAGTGGTCCTCAACCGATTCTCCAGTAAAGCTTCGTCCTCCACTCCACAAGCCGTCTCAGACGACGTATACATTGTTGAAGACATCCTAGCGATGAAAACTGTCAGAGGAAGACGTTTCTTCCTAGTGGACTGGAGAGGTTTTGGTCCTGAGGAGAGATCCTGGGAACCCGAATCTGTCACGGCCGTGGCCGTGGCCGCGACCTCCCTCTGCCCCATGCAGCTGCCGGGGTCCTTGTGCAGGGACCCGGCGCTGCTACATGTTCGCCCCCGGGGGGCGCCTTATCTCGCCCCGCTCCTGTCTCCGTCTGTGCCGGCCGGCGCGCGCGTCCCCGCCTCCTAGGGTGCGCGCACCGGCTGTCTCAGATTTAAAGGGCCAGTCCGCCCCTAATTGGTGTATGCACTCAATCACTCCCTATAAATTCCAGCCCTGCCCCACTACAGGTGTTGGAGCCTCTACATGCTTCCCATAGCGTTTGGCCCAGCTCCTTGTTGTTCCTGACCTTAGTCCTTGTCCCTTGTTCCTGTCTTCAGTCCTTGTCCCTAATCCTTGCCCGCTGCCTTCCCATTGTTCCTGAGTCCTGTCCGCCACCTGCGAGCACGTCTACAGTCCTCTGCCTGCACTATCTCCTGCCTACTGCTCCTGCCACGCCTCGCCTGCCATCACTAGCAACCAAGCCAGGGGTAGCGACCTGGGGGTCGCCTGCCGCAGCAAAGTCCATCCCGCCTTGCGGCGGGCTCTGGTGAAAACCAGCGGCCCCTTAGACTCTGCTCCCTGGTGAGGTTAGTGCTATCGCTAGTGACGGTCCAGTGGATCCACTACTCCAGGGGTTACAGTAGGCTCCAACCATGGATCCCGGCGAGGTGCCTGATCTCCGTGACGTCGCCAGAGTGGTCGCTCAACAGGCTCAACAAATCCAGCAACAGTCACAGCAGATCCAGCAACTGACTGCCGCCTTACAGCAGCATACTATGGCCCAGCGCTCACCACCACCTGCAGTCACCTCGAGACTTCGACTGGCCCTCCCAAGTAAATATGGAGGCGATCCCAAGTTGTGCAGGGAATTCCTGACTCAGTGCACCATGCATATTGAACTTTTAAGTAGTCAGTTTCCCACCGAGCGCTCTAAAGTGGCTTTCATCATCAGCCTATTGGAGGGTAGAGCTCTGGCCTGGGCCACACCGCTGTGGGACCGAGATGATCCTGCTGCTGCCAATCTCCGAACCTTCTTGGCCGAGTTTCGCTCCGTCTTTGAGGAACCTGCCCGTGCTACTTCAGCTGAGACGGCTCTCCTCAACTTCTCTCAAGGGAGCTCCTCTGTTGGTGACTACGCCATCCAGTTCCGCACCCTGGCAGCTGAATTGGACTGGAATGACGCTGCTCTATTAGCCACCTTCAAGAAGGGCCTATCCAGTCGGGTGAAAGACGTGCTCTCCGCCCGTGACCTCCCTTCATCTCTGAACGATCTAATCCTACTGGCTACCAGAGTCGACAACCGATTTTCCGAGAGAGAGGAGGAGGTCCGGCAAGAACGACGACTAAGCCTACCCCGTCGCCATCACTGCCTAGCACCGGTGTTCCAGAATCCTGTTTCTCCTGTACCCCAGTCGACTCCTGAGATTCCAATGCAAGTAGAACGAGTTCGCCTGACTCCTCATGAGAGGGCTCGCCGACTAGAGCTGAATCTCTGTCTCTATTGTGGTGGCTCTGATCACTTTCGGCAGAGATGTCCCCAACGTCCTCAGTGTCCGGGAAACGCTCGCACCTAGGTCCGGTAGGAGAGGCCTCCCTAGGTGTGAATGCCACCTCTCCAAGATTGTCTATGCCAGTTTCCATCCAGACACCATCAGGACAAATTCACCAAACTACTGCCTTCATCGACTCCGGGTCTGCGGGCAGTTTCATCGCAGCTACCTTGGTCCAAAGATGGTGGCTACCCGTGATCCAGCTAGCCCAATCTCTGTCTATCTCCTCGGTCACTGGCGAGAATCTTGCTGAAGCTGTGCTCTACCAGACTGCACCTCTAGTCCTCCAGGTGGGCGCTTTGCATCAGGAGAGGATCTCCTTCTACGTCTTGCGCCATTCCTCTTCCGACATCTTGCTGGGTCTACCTTGGCTGCAATTACATACCCCTAAGCTAGACTGGAGAACCGGGGAGATTCTCAGTTGGGGTCTGGACTGCCCTAACCGGTGTCTGAAGCTTCCTCAGCCCAAGGGCTCTGTGACGTCACCTGACTCCGTCAAGCCTCTACCCGGCCTACCGGCAGAATACCAAGACTTGGCTGACGTCTTTTCTGCCAAAGAGGCGGACTCTCTACCCCCTCACCGGACATATGATTGTCCCATAGACCTCCTTCCTGGAACTTCTCCTCCACGAGGTCGGGTGTACCCTCTCTCCGTGCCCGAGACTGAGGCCATATCTTCCTACATCCGGGAGAACCTACAAAAGGGTTTCATTCGCAAATCCACATCCCCTGCTGGCGCAGGATTCTTCTTTGTACAGAAGGACGGTTCTCTTCGCCCGTGCATAGACTACAGGGGCCTAAATAAGGTGACAGTCAAGAACCGGTATCCTCTTCCACTTATCCCTGAACTATTCGACCGTCTCCGTGGAGCCAAGATCTTCTCTAAGCTGGACCTCAGGGGAGCGTACAATTTAATCCGTATTCGTGAAGGAGATTAATGGAAGACCGCTTTTAACACCAGAGATGGGCACTACGAATACTTGGTCATGCCATTTGGCCTATGCAATGCTCCAGCGGTTTTCCAGGAATTCGTTAACGACATCTTCAGAGACCTCCTCTATGTCTGCGTCATTGTCTATCTGGACGACATTTTGGTCTTCTCCCCTGACCAGCAGACTCACGTGGTACAAGTGCATCAGGTATTACGAAGACAACGGGCCAATTATCTGTACGTCAAGCTAGAGAAGTGCGTTTTCCATCAGCGCGGTCTTCCGTTTCTTGGGTATATCGTCTCCGACCAGGGTCTACAAATGGATCCGGCCAAGCTCTCAGCTGTTCTCCAGTGGCCACGTCCTGTGGGACTCAGAGCTATCCAACGCCTCCTACGATTTGCGAACTATTATCGGCAGTTCATCCCACACTTCTCTACCCTGGTCGCACCCATCGTGGCCCTCTCTAAGAAGAGGGCGGATCCCAGGCATTGGCCACCTGAGGCCAAGCAAGCCTTCACTAGCTTAACCCCTTAACGACATCGGGCGTAAATTTACGCCCTGATGCCGGTAAGGGAGTTCAGAGCTCTGCAGCAGCCGGAAGTAAACGAGTGCCTATCTCATGGATCTCTGCAGCATATCTATGCTGCAGAGATCTCAATGAGAGATCAAAGCACTTATACTAGAAGTCCCCCAGGGGGGCTTCTAGTATAAGTGTAAAAGTTAAAAAAAAAAATGTCATTATTAGTAAAAAGCCCCCTCCCCTAATAAAAGTCTGAATCACCCCCCTTTTCCCAGGTTATAAATAAAAGTAAATAAATAAATAAATAAACATGTTTGCTATCGCCGTGTGCGTAATCGCCCGAACTATTAATTAATCACATTCCTGATCTCGCACGGTAAATGGCGTCAGCGCAAAAAAATCCCAAAGTGCAAAATTGCGCATTTTTGGTCGCATCAAATCCAGAAAAATTGTAATAAAAAGCGATCAAAAAGTCGTATATGCGCAATCAAGGTACCGATAGAAAGAACACATCATGGCGCAAAAAATGACACCTGACACAGCCCCATAGACCAAAGGATAAAAGCGCTATAAGCCTGGGAATGGAGCGGTTTTAAGTGTAGTATATTTGTTGACAATGGTTTAAATTTTTTACAGGCCATCAGATACAATATAAGTTATACATGTTACATATCGTTTTAATCGTAACGACTTGAGGAACATATATAACAAGTCAGTTTTACCCCAGGGCGAATGGCGTAAAAACACATTTCCCCCAAATAAACAAAATGCATTTTTTTTTTTCAATTTCACCACACTTTGAATTTTTTTCTGGTTTCGCAGTGTACTTTATGCAAAAATTCAGTCTGTCATTGCAAAGTACAATTAGTGACGCAAAATATAAGGGCTCATGTGGGTCTCTAGGTGGAAAAATGCAAGTGCTATGGCCTTTTATGCACAAGGAGGAAAAACCGAAAACGCAAAAATCGACATTTGCTCTGTCCTTAAATGGAACCTGTCACCCCCCCGTACCGGGGTGACAGGCTCCCGACCCCCCGTTAGAGACCCCTATACTTACCTCATCCCGCCGGGTCCTGCTTCTGGATTCGGTCGGGTCCCGGAGATCTCAGCCGCTGCAGCCCGGCGCGCGCGCTGAGAGATGAGTCCAACACCCATAGAGAATGACAGGAGAGTCCAGCGCTCCGTCATTCTCTATGAGCGTTGGACTCATCTGTCAGCGCGCGCGCCGGGCTGCAGCGGCTGAGATCTCCGGGACCCGACCGAATCCAGAAGCGGGACCCGGTGGGATGAGGTAAGTATAGGGGTCTCTAACGGGGGGTCGGGAGCCTGTCACCCCGGCACGGGGGTGACAGGTTCCCTTTAAAGGGTTAAAGTCAGCCTTTGCTTCTGCTCCTGCGCTAGTTCGCCCGGATGCCACCAAGCCGTTTTCACTTGAGGTCAACGCGTCCTCTGTAGGCGCTGGAGCCGTCCTCTCGCAAAAGGACGCATCAGGCAAAACCCGAACCTGCGGGTTCTTCTCTAAGACTTTCTCCCCTGCCGAGAGGAACTATACTATTGGCGACCGAGAACTCTTGGCGATTAAGTTGGCACTGGAGGAGTGGCGTCATCTCCTAGAGGGGGCTAGACATCCGGTAAATATCTACACGGACCACAAGAACCTTCTCTACCTCCAATCGGCCCAATGCCTTAATCCCCGGCAGGCCAGGTGGTCGCTTTTCTTTTCACGTTTCAACTTCGTTATCTATTTCCGTCCGGCTGAGAAGAACGTGAAAGCCGATGCTCTCTCCCGAGCATCTGACGTCATGGGACAAGAGGACTCCCCTCGCCACATTATACCTCCCGATCGCCTAGTGCCAGTCGCCACATCCATTCTTCAAAGGGTGCCTCCCGGTAAGACCTATGTGCGCCCTGCTCTTCGAAGACGCATCTTGAAATGGGGTCATTCTTCTATGGTGGCCGGGCATCCGGGAGTTCTAAAGACCGGGCAACTGATCTCCCGCCACTACTGGTGGCCTAGCCTACTCCAAGATGTCAAGGACTTTGTGGCTTCTTGTACCATCTGTGCCAGAAACAAGTCCTCCCATCAAAAACCTGCCGTCCTACTTCAGCCCTTGCCAGTTCCAGACCGCCCCTGGTGCCATATAGGCATGGACTTTGTCACAGACTTGCCTCCATCTGCGGGTAACACGGTCATTTGGGTTGTTACTGACCGCTTCTCCAAGATGTCCCACTTCGTGGCTCTTCCTGGACTACCATCAGCTCGTCGCCTGGCCCAGCTGTTCTTTCAGCATATCTTCCGCCTACATGGTCTTCCTCGTCATATAGTGTCTGACAGAGGCTCACAATTCGTCTCCAGATTTTGGTGTGCTCTCTGCTCTCAAATCCAAGTGAAGCTGGACTTCTCATCGGCCTATCATCCCCAGACCAATGGGCAAGTAAAAAGGGTCAATCAGGTCCTTGGCAGTTATCTTCGACATTTGGTCTCCGCTCGCCAGGACAACTGGTCCAGTCTGCTTCCATGGGCGGAGTTCTCCTACAAACATCTGGACTCGAGTTCCACCGGCAAGTCACCCTTCTATGTGGTCTATGGACGTCACCCTCGTCCTCCTCTGCCTCTCTCTCCATCCTCTGAGGTCCCAGCCGTGGAGGAGTTATTATCTGACCTGCAGTCGATCTGGGAACAGACTCGACAATCTTTACCTTTGACCTTAGTCCTTGTCCCTTGTTCCTGTCTTCAGTCCTTGTCCCTAGTCCTTGCCCGCTGCCTTCCCATTGTTCCTGAGTCCTGTCCGCCACCTGCGAGCACGTCTACAGTCCTCTGCCTGCACTATCTCCTGCCTACTGCTCCTGCCACGCCTCGCCTGCCGTCACTAGCAACCAAACCAGGGGTAGCGACCTGGGGGTCGCCTGCCACAGCAAGTCCATCCCGCCTTGCGGCGGGCTCTGGTGAAAACCAGCGGCCCCTTAGACTCCGCTCCCTGGTGAGGTTAGTGCTATCGCTAGTGACGGTCCAGTGGATCCACTACTCAAGGCGTTAAAGAATCTAATATCCTGGATCGGGATCTCATCAAGGAATTCTTGCTGACCAGAAAGAGGGGGAGGCCAAAGGGGGGGGTACTGTTAGGGCCACGGTGGCGTCCCGTGCTCCGGACCGCCGCCGCACCCTCTCTCCCGCATCTGCAGCAGCCGGTGTCCATAGGCAGGGACCCGGCGCTGCTGTTGCTTCGGTCCCTGTTCGGGCGCCTCACCTCACCGCGCTCCTGTCCGTCGCTTTACCGGCAGGCGCGCGCGTCCCCGCCTCCTAGGGCGCGCACGCGCCGGCTGTCTCAGATTTAAAGGGGCAGTGCGCTCCTAATTGGCCTGTATGTCAATCACTCCCCTATAAGTTACAGCCCTGCCCCCTTCCAGGTGTTGGAGCCTCTACATGCTTCCCATAGCATTTGGCCCAGCTCCCTGTTGTTCCTGATTCCTGTCCGCTACCTGGTCCCTAGTCCTTGTTCCTGATTCCTGTCCGCTACCTGGTCCCTAGTCCTTGTTCCTGATTCCTGTCCGTTACCTGGTCCCTAGTCCTCGTTCCTGGTTCCTGCTCCTCTGTTACACTATTGCTCCTGTGTTCAGCCTGTCACCTGCGGTTACGCCTACAGACCTCTGCTAGCACCATCTCCTGCCTACTGCTCCTGCCACGCCTCGCCTGCCGTCACTAGCAACCAAGCCAGGGGTAGCGACCTTGGGGTCGCCTGCCGCAGCAAGTCCATCCCGCCTTGCAGCGGGCTCTGGTGAAAACCAGCGGCCCCTTAGACTCTGCTCCCTGGTGAGGTTAGTGCCATCGCTAGTGACGGTCCAGTGGATCCACTACTCCAGGCGTTACAGCCTCCCAATAATTAGACCAGACCCTGCATGGCGGAAGAAGACTTGGCAGTTACATAGTTACATAGTCAATCCGGTTGAAAAAAGACACATGTCCATCAAGTTCAACCAAGGAGGGGATGGATACAGGGAAGGGAGAGGGATGATAGGTTCTATACATATGCATTTATATTATTTTGGTCTAAGAACTTGTCTAGCCCTGTTTTGAAGCCCTCTACTGTTTTTGCTGTGACCAGATCCTGTGGTAGACTGTTCCACAGATTCACGGTTCTCATTTTAAAGAAGGCTTGTCACCTCCGGAGATTGAACCTTTTTTTCTCGAGGCGGAGGCTGTGCCCCCTTGTCCTTTGAGGGGGTTTTACCTGGAACATCTTTTCCCCATATTTCTTGTAGGGGCCATTTATATATTTAAATAAATTAATCATATTTCCCCTAAACATCTCTTTTCCAGACTAAACAAATTTAATTATTTTAATCTCTCCTCATAACTAAGATGCTCCATTCCCCTTATTAGTTTGGTTGCCCGTCTTTGTACCCTCTCCAGCTTTAGAACATCCTTTTTATGAATCGGGTTCCAAAACTGGACAGCATACTCCAGATGAGGCCGCACCAAAGCTTTATAAAGCTGTAATATTATATTCCTGTCCCGAGAGTCCATGGCTGTTTTAACGCATGACAATATCCTGCTGGCCTTAGAAGCAGCTGACTGACATTGTGTGCTGTTCTGTAGTTTATTATCTACAAGTACACCCAGATCCTTCTCCATCAGCGACTCTCCCAGAGTAACTCCCCCCAGGACATATGATGCATGCGGGTTATTAGTACCCAGGTGCATAACTTTACATTTATCCACATTGAACCTCATTTGCCAAGTAGACGCCCAAAACTGTCTAAGTCATCCTGTAACATCTGCAAATTCTCCATAGACTGTACTGTACTACAAAGCTTGGTGTCATCTGCAAAAATAGAAACATTGCTGTTAATTCCATTCTCAATATCATTAATAAACAAGTTAAACAGAAGAGGGCCCAGTACTGACCCTTGGGGTACACCACTTATTATCGGGGACCATTTGGAGTAGGAATCATTGACCACCACTCTCTGGGTACGATTATTAAGCCAGTTTTTAATCCAGTTACACATTAAACTTTCCAAACAGATAGATTTTAACTTACCCATCAGACGTTCATGCGGAACTGTGTCAAACGCTTTAGCAAAATCCAGGTACACGATATCCACAGCTGCGCCCCCATCCAGGCTTCTACTCACCTCTTCGCAGAAACATATCAGGTTGGTTTGACAGCTTCTGTCCTTAGTAAAACCATGCTGTATAGTACTATTAGCCACTACATATTCCTGGATGTAGTCCCTTATAAGCCCCTCAAATAGTTTCCCCACAATGGACGTTAAGCTTATGTGTCTATAGTTACCTGGGGAAGTTCGAGAGCCCTTTTTGAAAATCGGCATTACATTTGCCTTACACCAGTCCCTCGGCACAATACCAGTAAGCAAAGAATCACTGAATATTTCATACAAGGGTAGAGAAATTACAGAACTGAGTTCCCTAAGAACTCTGGGGTGTAATCCATCAGACCCTGGAGCTTTGGTTACATTGAGTTTAATTAATTTATCTTGGACCATATTTATAGTAAACCAGTTCAGTATATTACATGTGTTAGCAGCACTGGCCCCACCCACCTCAGTACTGTCCCCACCCACCACAGCTCCATTCTCTTCTTTTGTATATACAGAACTGAAGAAGCCATTAAGTAACTCAGCTTTCTCCTGATCCGCAGTTATTAACTCCCCGTCACCATTATTTAGGGGTCCTACATGCTCTGACCTTGGTTTTTTTGCATTAATATATTTGAAGAATTTTTTGGGGTTTCTTTTGCTATCTATGGCTACCTGCCTTTCATTGTGAATTTTTGCTGCTTTTATTAAATTTTTACAGGTTTTGTTGACTTCTTTGTAATGTTTAAAGGCTAAAGCTGATCCCTCTGATTTGTATTTTTTGAATGCCCCTTTTTTCTCATTTATAGCCCTTCTAACTTTGGTTGTAAGCCATGTGGGATTGGATTTTAACCGTTTATACTTGTTACCCATAGGAATATATTTGGCAGTACAGTTATTTAATGTGGATTTGAAGATTTCCCATTTATTAGCTGTATCAGTATGTGACAGCAGCCGCTCCCAGTCTATGCCCTGAATTTCAGCCCTTGACCCAGGAAAATTGGCCCTTTTAAAATTAAGAGTTTTTGCCCTACCAACATGTTTTTCTTTTCTACACTTTAAGCTAAAAGTCACTATATTGTGGTCACTATTACCCAGGTATTCATGGACAGTTACATCCCCAACCAGCTCAGCGTTGTTAGAAATAACCAGATCCGGGGGGCGTGGTTTGCCATAGAAGGAACAGGACGCAGGGAGTGAGAGCTCCGCACCCGGCCACTGCATACTAGGGGACTAATGCACTTATTTATGGGGCTGAAACAAACCAAATCCTCCAAGAAGGTGCCGCCGCCACCCAGGACCCCGATGACGCCGATATCTAACTTCTTTCAACCCTGGCTAGCTTACCGGAGGATCCGGGCGGAGGGACCACGGCCCGGGCGCCATCTTGCCCAGCAGCAGATACACAGGGGAGACGGCTGACCCGCAGCGCGGCGCTCCCAGACAAGCCAGTGAGCCCGCTTCCTAAGCCGACAGCCCCTGTCTCCAGCACTCGACAGGAGTATGACAGGTACGGTTGCACTCCGACCCACAAGCCCCTGGCATCGACCCCTAGGGGAGACATACGGTATGGCCTCGCCTCAGTTGTTAATGGCCTCAGCCTCTACTCATAGCTCAGCTCTGGACTGCTATGATCGCCCCACAGGCGCTATGGACAGATCACAGCCCCTTGCTACACATGATCGCACTATGGCGGCAAGCCCAGACGTCTCCTGCTCCCCTCCCGCGGGCTCTGCGGATACTGCATGGCCCACTTTGCCGTCGACACAGGGGCCTGCTTCAAAACACCTGTCCCCTGCCATACCTAGACAGGAAGCTGCCACCATCTTAAGCGCACATCCTGAATTACAAGCCTTGTTGGCATTCCTGCCTTCTAAAGCGGACATAGACTCCATGGCTCTGGATTTGAAAGCGGCCTGGAAACAGGACCTAGGGGTGGTTAAAACAGACATTACTACTTTGCAGACCCAGGTCCGTGACTTGGAGACTTCCCACACCACGATCCAGCGTACAGTGGCGGAAATGCAAACTCAACTTACAGAGCAGACCAAACAGCAGCAGGCCCTTTTTGCGCACCTAGACGACCTGGAGAACCGCAATCGTCGGAACAACGTTAGAATCTGGGGCCTCCCGGAAGCCACTGAGACTACGGACCTGCTCCCTACGCTACTGGGCATTTTCAATCAAATACTTGGTAGACCACCAGACACCCACATTGAGATTGATAGGGCCCACAGGGCTCTCCGCCCGCCAAGCACTGACCCAGCCCGCCCTCATGATGTCATATGCAGAATACACTACTATTCCATCAAAGAGGAAATTATGCAAAAAGTACGTCGGCTTCCGGAAGTGGACTTTGACGGAGCTAAACTCCTCTTCTTTCCAGATCTCTCCCGGCGCACTCTGCGCTTGAGGGCAACACTGAGACCACTTCTAGCCCTCTTGCAATCGCATAACATTCCCTATAGATGGGGCTTTCCATTTGCCCTACACGCCAGGAGCAATGACAAGACTGCAACGTTGAGGGATATTACTGATCTTCCTGCCTTCTTACAAACTTTTGATCTACCCTATCCACCTCTCCCTGAATGAGCTGCCATCCTGAAGTACCCGTTGCTGAGCGACAGACCACAGGGGCCTTCCACCTCCCAGGTGGCCAACCGCTCTCAACCTCCCAGGCCGCAACGTGTCCGTAGACGACGAAGAAGCAGGTCCCGCTCTGACCCAGAGATGTGAAGCCCCCCACCACCTCACTCCACTGACTGTCTCTGTCCGGGACTCTAATGCCTGCTGCGACAGCGCCAGCTGACACGTGAGCACATGTTATCCATGCAGGTGGTCCCCCTAAGATGGTTTGCTACTAGATTGCCCTTTATTTTCTTGTTTGTTTTTGTTCTTACACTCCCCTAGTCCTTTTGAAAGTTCTCTTAGATACCTGTTTTCCATAGGCCGAGGTTTACTTTAGCTATGATACTTTGGTTATACACCCCCCCAATAGGTATGCAGATGAGTACCCCCCATCTGTTAGTTATGGTAAATTTGCTGTACACATTAGTTTTTTTGCCACCTCTGTTTAGGTGTTGCTATGTTTGGTCTGTCTTATGTGTTTCCTTTCTTCCTTCTCTCTCTTCAGGTCAGCACGGCTCTCCCCTGTTTTTATTATTGCTCTGCTTGTTGCATGGCAGCAAGACTCTCAGTGATGGCGTCACTTAAGATCACTACCTTGAATGTTCAAGGTTTTAATATCCCAGAGAAAAGGTTGCAGATCTTGTATGCCATGCACAAGTCCAGAGCGCAGATCCTTTGTATACAGGAAACACACTTCCGGCGAGACAGTGTACCCGCTTTTAAGAAATCACTACTATCCACAATGGTACCATAGTAGCAACCCTGATGCTAAAACAAAAGGGGTAGCCATCCTCTTGCACAGATCCTTGCCCTGTCAGGTCTTAGATGTACAGATTGATGAGGAGGCGCGATATGTATTCCTTAGATGCTCGATTGCGGGACAGACATATACGATAGCCAATGTTTACGCCCCTAATCAAGGGCAACAATTGTTTATCTCTAGAACTTTAGAAGCCCTGAACGTATTCGCACAGGGCCATCTGATTTTGACTGGTGATATGAATGTCCCGCTGAATCCAACATTAGATACATCATCGGGCTTGTCCTCATTCCCTCATAGCAAGCGCAATAAGATTAAGCAGGATCTATTTTGCCTGCAGCTTTGTGACTCGTGGCGCCTAACTCATCCAGACGTCCGGGACTAACATCACTACTCCAACATTCATAAATCTTACAGTCCTATAGACTACGTCTTTGTACACCACCATCTGCTAGACAGAATTAGAGAGGTTTCTATAGGCAATATTCAGTTTTCAGATCATGCCGCAAACCCTCGCTAGGGAATATACCTGGAGGCTCAATGAGTCGCTATTAAATGATTCCCTTTGCTTATCGGACCTGAAATCCGCTATCCAACACTTTATTACAGATTATGCCTCGGATGACACCTCTCCACAGGTGAAATGGGAGGCCCTCAAGTGTGTCCTGCGAGGCATCCTCATAAAACATGGTTCTCGACTAAAGAGAGAGGCTGCGGGCAAACTTAAGTCGCTCCTTCAGAAACTCCATGCCTTGGAGGCGGAGCACAAAACGACTCTGGATGAGGGGGTGCACAGGGATCTAGTCAGAATACGAAATGACATTGCAAAATTATTAGAACGCAAACACCATAGATTCCGACAGATTTGTGCCGGTGCTTTCTATAAGCATGGCAACAAGTCAGGCAGAATGCTAGCAAGGGCTTTGAGGGATAAGCGAGCTGCTTTATATATACAGTCAGTGAAGGACACTGATGGGAAATTAGTCAGATTAACGTCAGAGATACTAGCAACATTTAAACATTACTACTCTGACTTGTATCACCTAGATAAGGCGACAGAGGCAACACAAGAGACTGTCCGACATTATATCGCATGCACTACACTCCTGAGCCTCACACCAGACATCTTGTTAGACTTAGAGAAACCTTTTGTACCAGAAGAGCTGGCAGTGGCCATTAAGGCACTCCCTTCTGGCAAGAGCCCAGGGCCGGACGGCTACACTGCTAAGTTTTTTAAAGTCCTACAGGCAGAACTCTCCCCCCATCTTCTTACAGCATTCAATGAAATATCATCTGATTCCCCATTACCCCCCACCTTTCTTTCTGCACACATAACCGTCATCCCGAAGGAAGGGAAAGACCCTAACCTCTGTGCCAGCTATAGGCCGATCTCCTTGATTAATACTGATGCCAAATTATATGCGGAATTACTAGCCCAGAGGCTTTCGCCCCTTCTGGGGGTCCTGATCCATCCAGATCAAGTGGGGTTTGTGCCTTCTAGGGAGCTGAGGGATAACACCCTAAAAACCTTTTCAGTGATTCAACATGCTCATGCCTCTAAAACCCCTTGCATAATGTTATCCCTGGATGCAGAAAAGGCCTTTGATCGGGTGGATTGGGGCTTCCTAGAGGGGGTGCTAAGGGGCCTAGGACTAGGCCGAGTAATGCTGGATCGTATCCTGGCACTATATACTTCTCCTCAGGCACAAATCAGAATAAACGGATCTCTTTCTACACCGTTTTGCATATACAATGGCACCAGGCAGGGGTGTCCCCTTTCCCCGATACTATATGTGTTAGTCATGGAACACCTCCTGAGGGACATCAGACAGCAGACCGACATACAGGGGATCATGGTGGGGTCCATGCAACTGAAATGTTCCGCGTTTGCGGATGACCTGCTCTTATACCTCACGAACCCTGAGATATCCCTACCGGCCCTAATGAGCACTTTGGCCACCTTTAGTGTGGTGAGTAATTATAAAATAAATCTTTCCAAAAGCATTGCACTTAACATCTCCCTACCCCATCCTGTGTCCTTATCCCTACGACAACGCTTTTCCTTCGTGTGGAAGTCGTCTTCCTTTAAGTACCTAAGGGTGCATATACCCGCAAAACTATCAGATATTATAGCCTTAAATTTTCACCCTCTGTTGACTGTGTTCGGACAGGATCTTGCCAAGTGGGACAGGAAAGATTTTTCGTGGATTGGCAGAATCAATATCATCAAAATGAATCTATTGCCCCGCCTATTCTACCTGTTTCAGACAACTCCGGTTCTCCTACCACGCTCTTTTTTTAAAAACCTTAATCGCCTCTTTTCCCAGTTTGTTTGGGGAGGTACATGCCCCCTCTTGGCGAGATCCACTCTGTCACTCTCTAAGCTAAATGGAGGCTTGGCTCTCCCAGATCCGCACAAATATTACATTGCGGCGGTGGCCACTAGGGTATTGGATGGGTTCCATCACTCCTCCACCAAATTATGGGTGAAGTTTGAGAGACTACTCTCTCCTTTCTCTATGCCGTCCCTGTTATGGATTAAGCCCTCCTCCTGGTCAGGTTCGCAGTTGGCATCCCTGAAGGTACTTACGGGTCAAACTTCCACTATATGAAGCGAACGTACCTCTTACCCCAGTCACACGCAACGTGGACTTTCCCGCGGGTTATTCAGGCAGCGCCTTTCTATCCTCATGTGGGAGTAAAGATTTACTCTTCACTCATGTCACGGAAGCCTCCACCCTGAGCCCATACGACGCCCTGGTTCCAGAGCCAGATAGGACTTGTGGGACCCACTGGCAATATCTACAACTGCAACACTTCTACCAAGCGACTGTACAGTCCCTTAAGCTACACAGACAGCTGACCCCATTTGAGGAACTTTGTTTACAATCAGTCCCCCCCACTCACACGATATCTTTAATATACTCTTATAAAACTGCGTTTCAGACTGGGTGGGAGACGGAGTTAAACCAAACTTTTACGATGGAAGATTGGGAGAAGGCCTTTCTCTTTTGCCATAAGTCCTCCATCTCCAGCAGAGCACAGGAGACGAATTATAAGGTTTTGTCGCGCTGGTATAGAGTCCCGACCCTGCTACATAGATTTTATCCTTCGGTCTCTGACTCGTGCTGGAGATGCGGACTGGCCAGAGTGTCTTTGTCTCACATTTGGTGGGGGTGTACCCGCATACAAGATTATTGGAAGACAGTGATTACGGTCATTCAGACCGTAACAGGGACGCACCTGTCAAATGATCCTTCCACACTCTTATTGTCTATGGTACCAGGCTCACCATCCAAACTCAGGAAATCCCTTCTGAAATTTTTACTTTTAGCAGCTAAAACGGTAATCCCTTGGAAATGGAGAGAGGAAACACCACTGACTGTAACGGAGTGGTTTGCTGAGATTTTATATTTACAGAGGATGGAGGAACTCAGGGCTGAGTTTCATAATAGAGCTGTGCCTGTGGCGAAGCTGTGGTTTCCCTGGGCCTCCTTCCTCGACACTCCCCTTTATAAGTCATTGGCTGATCCCCAATCACCCTGACTTGCTATTAGTACCTTGAAGGATGCGGAGCTAGATCTGGATCTTGAGGTGGTCGGAGGTGTGTTTACCTGCGCTTCTGCACATGGATTACCCTTTCTCTCTTTGAGCCGTGCTGACATTCTTCCTCTTGTTTCTTTTCCTCTTTCTTCCCTGTACTCTCTCATTTTGCGCTCCCTTGGGAGCTGTTTCCTTGCTACAAGACATGGTTTATCTACACATCCGCGTTATTGCGTTGTTCTTTGATGCACTTAGGAGCTTTTCAGATGTTAACTGTAATGTAGAGATTCGACTGTACTCCCCCTCATGTTCACTGTTATGACTTGTAATGAGTGATATACTTACTGTTTTCGCCTTACCTCTTTCCTGCTTTTGTATTCTCCTGAATCTGTTGTTCATAAATAAAAGCTTTGAATTATAAAAAAAAAGAAATAACCAGATCCAACAATGCATCACTTCTAGTTGGCTCCTCCACAAACTGGCCCAGAAAATTATCCTGCAGGAGGTTAAGAAATTCCCTCCCCTTTGTGGTTTTAGCTGAACCGTAACTCCAATCTATATCTGGGTAGTTGAAGTCCCCCATTACCACTACTGTCCCCTCCCGGGCAGCCCGCTCTGTTTGTCTATTCAACACCGCACCCTCTCTCCTACATCTGCAGCAGCCAGTGTCCATAGACAGGGACCCGGCGCTGCTGTTGCTTCGGCCCCGGGGGGGCGCCTCACCTCACCACGCTCCTGTCCGTCGCTGTGTCGGCTGGCGCGCGCGTCCCCGCCTCCTAGGGCGCGCGCGCCGGCTGTCTCAGATTTAAAGGGGCAGTGCGCTCCTAATTGGTCCATATGTCAATCACTCCCCTATAATTTCCAGCTCTGCCCCCTTCCAGGTGTTTCCCATAGCTTCCCATAGCGTTTGGCCCAGCTCCTTGTTGTTCCTGATTCCTGTCCGCTACCTGGTCCCTAGTCCTTGTTCCTGGTTCCTGCTCCTCTGTTACACTATTGCTCCTGTGTTCAGCCTGTCACCTGCGGTTACGCCTACAGACCTCTGCTAGCACCATCTCCTGCCTACTGCTCCTGCCACGCCTCGCCTGCCGTCACTAGCAACCAAGCCAGGGGTAGCGACCTGGGGGTCGCCTGCCGCAGCAAGTCCATCCCGCCTTGCGGCAGGCTCTTGTGAAAACCAGCAGCCCCTTAGACTCCGCTCCCTGATGAGGTTAGTGCCATCTCTGGTGGCGGTCCAGTGGATCCACTACTCCAGGCGTTAAAGTAGGCTCCAACCATGGATCCCGGTGAGGTGCCTGATATCTGTGAAGTAGCCCGAGTGGTCGCCCTACAGGCTCAACAGATCCAGCAACAGTCACAGCTGATCCAACAACTGACTGCAGCCGTACAGCAGCATACCACAGCCCAGCAGTCATCACCTCCTGCAGCCTCTTCAAAACTACGACTGGCTCTCCCAAGTAAATATGGAGGTGACCCCAAGTTGTGCAGAGGATTCCTGACCCAATGCACTATGCATATTGAACTTCTAAGCAGTCAGTTTGCCACCGAACGCTCTAAAGTGGCTTTCATTATCAGCCTATTGGAAGGTAGAGCTCTGGCCTGGGCCACACCGCTGTGGGACCTTGATGACCCTGTTGCTGCCAATCTCCGAATCTTCCTGGCTGAGTTCCGCTCTGTCTTTGAGGAACCTGCCCGTGCGTCTTCGGCTGAGACTGCTCTCCTCAATCTATCTCAAGGAACATCCTCCGTTGGTGATCACGCCATCCAGTTCCGCACCCTGGCCGCAGAACTAGACTGGAATGAGGCTGCCCTAATTGCCACTTTTAAAAAGGGCCTGTCCAGTCGAGTGAAAGATGTGCTCGCTGCCCGAGACCTTCCTACCTCCTTGAACTAACTCATTCTACTGGCTACCAGAGTCTACACCAGGTTTTCCGAGAGAGAGGAGAAGGTCCGGCAAGAACAGCGTCTGAGTATGCCCCGTCGCCATCCCCGGCTGGCACCGGTGTTTCAGAATCCCATTGTTTCTATGCCCCAGTCATCTCCAGAGGTTCCTATGCAGGTGGAGTGAGCTCGACTGACGACTAATGA
The DNA here is from genome assembly GCF_027789765.1 of Dendropsophus ebraccatus. Lineage (NCBI taxonomy): Eukaryota > Metazoa > Chordata > Amphibia > Anura > Hylidae > Dendropsophus > Dendropsophus ebraccatus. The sequence continues at coordinate 78,011,438 of NC_091460.1, forward strand.
GAGAGCCCGTCGACTGGAGCTGAATCTCTGCCTCTATTGCGGTGGCGCTGATCACTATCGGCAGAGATGTCCCCAACGTCCTCAGCGTCCGGGTAACGCTCGCACCTAGGTCTGGTGGGAGAGGCCTCCCTAGGTGTGAATGCCACCTCTCCAAGGTTGACTATGCCAGTCTCCATCCAGACACCCTCAGGGCAAGTTCTCCAGACTACTGCCCTCATCGACTCTGGCGCTGCTGGCAGTTTCATTTCTGCTTCGTTGGTCCAAAGATGGCGGCTACCCGTGATACAGCTAGCCCAACCCCGGTCTATCTCTTCGGTCACGGGCGAGATTCTTACCGAAGCTGTGCACTGCCAGACTGCACCCCTAGTCCTCCAGGTGGGCGCCTTACATCAGGAGAGGATCTCCTTCTACGTCTTGCGCCATTCCTCTTCCAACATCCTGCTGGGTCTTCCTTGGCTGCAATTACATACACCTAAGCTGGACTGGAGAACTGGGGAGGTTCTCAGCTGGGGTCAGGACTGTCCAAACCGGTGTCTGAGGTCTCCTCAACCCAAGTGCTCTACGAGGTCACCTGCTTACGCCAAGCCTCTATCCGGACTACTGGAGGAATACCAAGACTTTGTTGATGTCTTCTCGGCCAAGGAGGCGGACTCTCTACCACCTCATCGGCCCTATGATTGCCCTATAGACCTTCTTCCAGGGACTTCTCCTCCACGTGGTTGAGTATACCCTCTCTCTGTGCCCGAGACTGAAGCCATGTCCTCCTACATCCGGGAGAACTTACAGAAGGGCTTCATCCGTAAATCCACGTCTCCCGCTTGCGCTGGATCTTTCTTTGTACAGAAGATGGACGGTACCCTCTGCCAATGCATAGACTACCGGGGCTTAAATAAGGTGACTGTCAAGAACCGTTATCCTCTTCCGCTAATCCCCGAACTGTTCGACCGTCTCCGTGGAGCTAGGATCTTCTCCAAGCTGGATCTCAGGGGAGCCTATAACTTGATCCGTATTCGTGAAGGAGACGAATGGAAGACCGCTTTCAACACCAGAGATGGGCACTACGAATATCTGGTCATGCCATTCGGCCTATGCAACGCCCCAGCGGTCTTCCAGGAATTCGTGAACGATATATTCCGCGATCTCCTCTATGTCTGCGTCATGGTCTATCTTGACGACATCCTGGTCTTCTCCTACGACCAGCAGACCAACGTGTCCCATGTACGGCAGGTTCTACGAAGACTACGGGCCAACCATTTGTATGCCAAGCTGGAGAAGTACGTTTTCCATCAGCGCAGCCTGCCGTTTCTTGGATACATTGTCTCCGACCAGGGCCTACAGATGGATCCAGCCAAGCTCTCAGCTGTTCTCCAGTGGCCACGTCCTGTGGGACTTAGAGCTATTCAACGTTTCCTTGGATTTGCCAACTACTATCGGCAGTTCATCCCTCACTTCTCTACCCTGGTCGCACCCATAGTGGCTCTCACCAAGAAGAAGGCGGATCCCAGACGTTGGCCTCCAGAGGCAGAACAAGCCTTCAATAGCCTAAAGTCTGCCTTTGCCTCTGCTCCTGCTCTAGTTCGTCCGGATGTCTCCAAGCCATTTTCTCTTGAAGTCGATGCATCTTCTGTGGGCGCAGGAGCCATCCTCTCGCAAAGGGACACATCAGGCAAGACCAGAACCTGCGGGTTCTTTTCTAAGACTTTCTCTGGCAGTCTGTGCCAGGAATAAGTCACCCCGTCAAAGACCTGCCGGCCTACTTTTGCCCTTGCCAGTCCCGGACCGTCCCTGGCACCACATAGGGATGGATTTCATCACGGATCTACCTCCATCCACGGGCAATATAGTCATTTGGGTGGTGACTGACCGCTTCTCTAAAATGGCCCACTTCGTGGCCCTCCCTGGACTACCCTCTGCTCCTCGTCTGGCTCAGCTGTTCTTCCGACACATCTTCCGCTTGCATGGACTTCCTCTTCACATTGTGTCCGACCGAGGCTCTCAATTTGTCTCCAAGTTTTGGCGTGCCCTCTGCTCGCAGCTCCAAGTGAAGCTGGACTTCTCATCGGCCTATCATCCCCAGACCAACGGGCAAGTGGAGAGAGTCAATCAGATCCTGGGTAACTACCTATGTCATTTTGTGTCCAGCCGCCAAGACAACTGGTCCGATCTACTTCCATGGGCAGAGTTTTCTTATAACCATCTGGACTCGAGTTCCACAGGCAAGTCTCCTTTCTATGTGGTCTACGGGCATCACCCTCGTCCTCCTCTGCCTCTCTCTCCATCATCTGAGGTTCCTGCCGTGGAGGAATTGATGTCTGACCTTCAATCGATCTGGGAACAGACTCGACAGTCCTTACTCAACGCCTCTGAACGCATGAAGAACTAGGCTGATAAGAAGAGAAGACCTGCCACAAATTTTCTCCCAGGTATAACAGGTTTTAGACATGGTGAGATTGAGGACCGCATTGCACTGTACGCTGATGACATGCTCTTGTTCCTGAGAGATGCAGTGAACTCCCTCCCACTGGTCATGGACCTTCTTTCTATATTTGGCAGGTATTCGGGGTTGACAATCAACTGGGACAAGTCGGCGCTGATGCCCTTAGATGCTTCCCCGGAACAATTCCGGCTGTCGGATGCAACTGTCCCTGTTGTTTCTCAATTCAGATACTTGGGGGTTCAAGTCACGTCAGATGCCTCTACTTATCTTTCATTAAATCTGTCTCCTCTTATGATAAGGTCGGCTAGTAAGGTAAAGATATGGCGCAAGCTTCCCCTATCACTTGTCGGTAGGTCTAATCTAACAAAAATGATATTGATGCCGCAGTTTCTGTACATATTACACAACGCGCCAGTATGGGTGCCTATGACATACTTTAGTCGTATTCAACACGTTGCAGAGGGGTAAGGATCGGGGAGGATTGGCGGTAACCAACCCCTACTTATATTATTTAGCTGCGCAGCTTCAACAGCTTAGAGGATGGGCGGGATCGGGGACCATGACTCCCACGGGCGTACTGTTCCAAAGTGTAGCTGAGGGGCGAACTCCTATATATTTGCTGGAAATAGCGTCTCAAACAAGGCCGCCAGATGTGCCTCTCCTGTTACCTATGCTTAAAAAGGTCTGGTCGCAGGCTAAATCCTTCTTGAACTGTGCGTCTTATACCAAATATACTCCACTGTGGAATAATGCAGATTTTCCTCATCTGAGTACTCTGGATGGTTTTACCTTCTGGGATACCAGAGGAGTGCATACACTTTCACAACTGTATAGTGAGGGAACTCTAAAAACATATGCCCAACTTCAGGCTGACTATGACCTACCACACTCTGCCTTCTATAGGTACCTACAACTACGACATGCTCTGGAGGCACAGTTTGGTGAGACTCCGGTCACCATATCCACACCACCAATCTTAGACACAGTTCTTACTACATCAGACTCTGCGGGTCTGATATCTCTAATATATCAAAAGCTGTTAGAGGCTTATCTCTCAAGACGACCCCTGGTGGTGAAAGAGCAATGGGAAACAGACATAGGTCCAATAACTGAAGAACAATGGACGAATGTGCTTGCCCTGACTCCCAAACTATGATGCAAACAACCTCCAACTCCAGACTACACGGATTATGGGGCGCAGGTCCAACTTGAGATCGAGGCACAGTGAGTAATAAAAATATATTTTATTGTGGAGACTCAACGCGTTTCGGAACCGCACCGGTTCCTTTCTCAAGAGTCAATGTCACATGACTCTTGAGAAAGGAACCGGTGCGGTTCCGAAACGCGTTGAGTCTCCACAATAAAATATATTTTTATTACTCACTGTGCCTCGATCTCAAGTTGGACCTGCGCCCCATAATCCGTGTAGTCTGGAGTTGGAGGTTGTTTGCATCATTGTTTCCTGTTGGATATCGGGAGTGGCTGCGGTCCTTGATATATACGCTGCAGAGTGTTGTGCCTTCTTTTGCACAACCACATCAGGTGAGGGTTGCCGTGCACCCCTATCCCTTTTTCACCTTGCCCTTCTGATCCTCGCCATGGAGCGCTGTCGCCCTTTGTTTTTTCTGACTCCCAAACTGGCTGTCTCAGAGACACACAGATCCTCTCAACTGTTTTTACTACACCGGGTGTATAGGACACCCAAGTTTCTAAATAGAATTGGTGTGAGAGCGGATTCCAACTGTCCTAGGTGTGGCCTAGCGGACGCACATATCATTCTTCTGATGTGGAGTTGTACTGAGCTGGAGGGCTATTGGAGGGAGGTGGTAGCCCTCATACATAGGGTATATGGAGTTGCTGTGCCAGTGGAACCCCTAAAATGTATACTAGGTCTGATACCAGAGGAGGATGAGCCTACTGGTATTGAGTTGGCCATATGCAGAATTCTGTACCAGGCGCACAAATTGATCGCTCGTCACTGGATACAGGCGAGTGCACCCACCGTCACGGAGCTCGTAGCCAGACTTAATGAGGTTATACGGTTGGAAAAAAGGGTGTATCAAAAAAGAAAGGCATCCAAGAAATTTGAAAGTATATGGGGCCCTTGGCTGGATGCGCCTGGCATACCATCTAGAAATCTTAGACGTAACCCAATGGAAGCTCTCTTGTCATTGTCAGACCGGGCTGTGTCAACTGCTCGCCGTAATGAGACAAGGGGAGGAAGAAGAGGCAATGTACGGTAGATGACTGGGTTCTTTTGACGGTGGGTGCCTTGACTGGACAACCGGGCTCCTGTTAAGGAAGCTCATACTTGAGTTTTTAAACAATGATAATGTGCCTTATTGTTTCTTAATGGATGACATTGTGGAGAATTGCACATCGGAATTCAAAAAAGCTATATGATAATAGTTCTTCTTTGTATAGCCTGACCAATGTTGTTGCCTTCCTGCACTTATTGTTAAAGATGGTTCGAGGGAGGGAGGGGGGAGGGGGGTTGGTATTTTAACCCCTTAACGACATCGGGCGTACCCATACGCCCCCGTTGCCTGGGCTTTAACGCAAACGGGCGCATGGGTACGCCCGATGTTTCCCCGATCGCTGCGTGTTCACACACAGCGGTCGGGGAAGATGGCCTGCTATAAATCATAGCAGGCCATCTTAGCTTCACGGCACGGGGGGTGGTTAACACCCCCCGTGCTTACGATCGCCGCTATAGGCTGATCAATTCAGATCAGCCAATAGCAGCGATCGGAACCTTTCTAGGTCATCGGTGACCCGATGACCCGGAAAAAAATGGCGGTCGGTGCTGTCTGAGGACGGCACCGACCGCCATTACTGTAAAAAGTAATGGTGGTCACCGTGCCACCGGCCCGATCGCCGTGAACGGCCGGCCGGCCGTTCACGGCGATCGGGCCGGTGGCACGGCGATCAGAGTCCCACAATATAGTAAATACCTGCCCTGGACCCCTCAGCTAGGTAGCCGAGGGGTCCAGAGCAGGTATTTGTACATTACTCACCTGTCCCGGGCTCCTGATCGGCGTCTTCCGGGTTCGCGGCATCCTCGTCTTCGTTCGGGTCTTCGGCTTCCTCCGTGACGTCACGTTCGGCTTCTTTCGGCTATTTTCGGCTCCAGCGTCGGCTTCTTCCGTATTTTGCGCTCTGCTGCCCTCTAGCGGCTGATATGTGTAATACACTTATCAGCAGCTACAGGGATGTTCAGAATGTAGAAAAAGTTTTGGTTTTTTTTTTTCAAATTTTTTTTTTTCTATTTTCCGCACCCTATCGCCGCTGAGTGTTGATCAGCATCGCACGAAAGTGCGCTGCTAATCAGCAACTCCTCCTTTTTGGCGTAGGGTGTTTTTTTCTATATTCTACTGCCACAGTCTGCTAATAAGTGCCGCACATAAGTGCGGCATTTATCAGCAACTCTTTTGTTGGCGTAGGTTTTTTTTTTATACTTACTGTAAAAAAACACGTAAAAAAACACTACATTACACCACACTACATTGAATAAAGTTTGACACTACACCACTATATACCCCATATACTAATCCCCGTATAAAGATGGCCCCCAGGGTGTTTTCGGCGTCAGAGGGATACGTTATTATTAGCTCCGACACCGAAACAGCCAGTGAGGATGAATGGGGGATCCTTCTTTCCTCCATTCATCCTCATCATCCAGTGACGTGTCTGGGGGTAGCGTAGCGTACGATGCCCCCCAGACACGTCTTTTCCGCCAGTACCGTCCCAATAAGAGATCACGGTATGGTGTGAAATTCTACAAACTCTGTGAGCATACCTCTGGGTACACTTACAGATTTAGGGTACGTGCACACTGCGGAATGGCGAAGGATAACCCTTTGTGCATTCCGCAGCTGGCACCCACCGGCGGACTGATGCGGGCGCATGTCTCTACCCGTGTCATAGACTCCATTCTATGCACGGACGGAATCCGTCGTCCATCCAAAGAATGAACACGTTGGACGGAGAGCGGAATCCGCCCGGGCATAGAATGGAGTCTATGACACGTGTGGAGACGGCGGCCTGCATCACTCCGCCGGTGGGTGCCAACTGCGGAATGCACAAAGGGTTATCTGTCGCGATTCCGCAGTGTGCACGTACCCTTAGAGTGTATGTAGGAAGGGACAACCGAATCCAGCCCCAGATGCCCCCAGATGCCCCCTCCCCCCCCCATCCTCGGAGTTAGTGGGAAGATCGTCCGGGAACTGATCTTCCCACTGCTGGATAAAGGTTACCACCACCTGTACGGGGATAACTTTTATACCAGCACCCCCTCCTCTGGTCTCTCGCTGCCCTGTAGCTTGCGGCACGATCCGAAAATATCAGAAGCAGTAATAGAGCCCTAATATTTAGCAGCCATGGAGCGGACCCAGCGCTTCTGGATATGAAGGACCCCGTATCGCACCAGGGCAACATTTTCCAGGTGAAGTCCCCCATGCTGGAGAACAGGAGACCCCAGAAGAAGTGCAGAGTGTGGTGTAACAGGGGGATCAGGAAGGACACCATTTTCCCGTGTGACACCTGTCCTGATCGCCCCGACCTCTGCATACTGGATCGCTCCAAGGCGCACCACACGTCACTGGGGTTCTACATTATCTAAATTCCGTCCCTTATTCCTATTTCAGGGGTCACGTTGATCCGGGGATTATTCTGATCGCCATTATGGAGTCAGGAAGGAATTTTTCCCTTGTGATGAGGCTACTGTCGTCTGCCTTACGAGGGGTTTTTTTTGCCTTCCTCTGGATCAACACAGGTTGAATTTGATGGACACCTGTCATTTTCAACCTTATAAACTAATAATTGGCCTAATACCCCCAAATAAATTAGAATTGTCCCTTTTCTCCAGCTAAGTAGGTATGGCCGCCATTCCCATTAGAGGATGCCATGATGCAATTACAAAGCCTCTGTGCGGCCAGGACAGTAGAAACCCCGCACAAGTGACCGCATTCTGGAAACTACACCCCATAAGGAATCTAAGAAGGGGGGCAGCGGGGATATGGCCCCCTGGTAACGGCCACATTTGGGACGTGAAAATGAAAAAAATTGTATTTTTTATTTTCTCGGCACATGTTCTACGTAAGTGCCCGTCACCAGTGGGGTCCATATGCTCACTGCACCCCTTGTTAGATTCCTTATGGGGTGTAGTTTCCAGAATGGGGTCACTTGTCGGGGGTTTCTACTGTCCTGGCAGCACAGGAGCTTTGTAATTGCGACATGGCCTCCATCCTCCATTCCAGCCTCTAAATGGCGCTCTGTCCCTTTGGTGACTTGCCCTGTGCCCATATGGCACATTATGCCCACATGTGGGGTATTTTCGTACTCAGGGGACACTACCCTACACGTTTTGTGTTCATTTTCTTTTTTAACCCCTTGTGGAAATGGAAAAAAATCAAGGCTAGACCAACATTTATTGTAATTTTTGTAAAATTTTTACTCTAAATTATTAATCTTGTCATGTTTTTTCATTTTTAAAGGGGTTAAAAGATAAAAAAAAACATTTAATGTGTAGAGCAATTTCCCCTGAGTACGGAAATACCCCACATGTGGACATAAAGCGCCATGCGGGTGCAGGGTAAGCCTCCGAAGGGAAGAAGCGCCATTTGGTTTTTGAAGGCTGGATTTGGATGGAATGGATTTCGAGGGGCCATGTTGCATTCAAAAGGCCCCTGTGTTGCCGAGACAGTTGAAACCCCCCACAAGTGACCCCATTATGGAAACTGCACCCCTCAAGGAATGTAACAAGGGGTGTAGTGAGCATATGGACCCACTGGTGACGGACACAAATGTGGAACAATGTGGCGTGAAAATGAAATATTACATTTTTTACACTATAATGTTGGTTTAGCCTTGAATATATCATTTTCACAAGGGGTTAAAAGAGGAGAAAAAAAACAAAATGTGTAGCGCAATTTCCCCCGAGTCCGTAAATACCCCACATGTGGACATAAAGCACCATGCGGGTGCAGGGTAAGCCTCCGAAGGGAAGGAGCACCATTTCGTTTTTGAAGGCTGGATTTGGATGGAATGGATTTTGAGGGGCCATGTTGCATTCAAAAGGCCTCTGTGTTGCCAAGACAGTTGAAACCCCCCACAAGTGACCCCATTATGGAAACTACACCCCTCAAGGAATGTAACAAGGGGTGTAGTGAGCATATGGACCCCACTGGTGACGGGCACAAATGTGGAACAATGTGGCGTGAAAATGAAATATTACATTTTTTACACTATAATGTTGGTTTAGCCTTGAATTTATCATTTTCACAAGGGGTTAAAAGAGAAAAAAACACAGAATATGTGTAGAGCAATTTCCCCCGAGTCCGTAAATACCCCACATGTGGACATAAAGCGCCATGTGGGCGCAGGGCAAGCATCCGAAGGGAAGGAGCGCCATTTGGATTTTGGAGGTTGGATTTGGCTAGAATGGATGATGAACGCCATGTCGCATTTACAGAGCCCTCGTGCTGCCAAAACACTGGAAACCCCCCACAAGTGACCCCATTCTGGAAACTGTACCCCTCAAGGGATCTAACAAGGGGTGCAGTGAGGATATGGACCCCTTGATGACGGGCACATTTGTGCCATGAAAGTGAAAAAATGAAATTTTTCCCTTTCACGTCACATTGTTCCACATTTGTGCCCGTCACCAGTGGGGTCCATATGCTCACTGCCCCCCTTGTTAGATTCCTTGAGGGGTGTAGTTTCCAGAATGGAATCACTTGTGGGGGGTTTCCAGTGTCTTGGCAGCACGAGGGCTCTGTAAATGCGACATGGCGCTTGAAATCCTTTTCAGTGAAATTCAGCTTCCAAAAGCCAATTGGCGCTCCTTCCCTTTGGAGGCTCGTCCTGCGCCCCCTTGGCACTCTATCGCCACATGTGGGGTATTTATGTACTCGGGAGAAACTGCGCTACACATTTTTTGTCTTTTTTTGCCTCTTATCCCTTTAAGAAAATGAAAAATTGAAGGCTAGAACAACGTTTTAGTGTAAAAAATAAATTTTTCTTTTTTCACGCCATATTGTTGGGAAAATCTGTGAAGCACCTGTGGGGTCCAGATGCTCACCGCACCCCTTGTTACATTCCTTGAGGGGTGTAGTTTTCTAAATGGTGTCCCTTTAGGGGTGTTTTTTAGGTTTTGACACCCCAGAGCCTCTGCCAACCTGAAGTGGTACAGTCAAAAATGACCAAATATAACGGAGGCGTTGAAATTCACTAGGCGCTCCCTTATATCTGAGGCTTGTGGTTGCGTCAAATAGCGCAATAGGGCCACATATGGAGTATTTCTATAAACTGCAGAAACGGGGCAATAATTATTGGGGTGCATTTCTCTGGTAATAGGTTTATAATTATGAAAAATATTGGATTACAATAAAATCTCTGCACAGAAAATTAAAATTTTCAAATTCCTTACACACTTAGCTTTTATTTCTGTGACTCCCCTAAAGGGTTAAAACACTTTCTGGATGTGCTTTTGCAGAGTTTGGGGGGTGCAGTTTCTGAAATGGGGTGCTTTGTGGGGCTTTCTAACATACAGGCCCCTCAAATACACTTTTGGGTTCACACTATGTATATTTCAGGCAGTATTTGTGAGGCTGTATAGCAACCAAAACCAGGAGTGGATTAAAAACACAGAAAGGCTCTGTTCACACAATGTTGAAATTGAGTGGATGGCCGCCATATAACAGTAAATAACGGCCATTATTTCAATATAACAGCCGTTGTTTTAAAATAACAGCAAAAATTTGCCATTAAATGACGGCCATCCACTCAATTACAACATTATGTGAACATAGCCTTTCTGTGTTTTCAATCCACTCCTGGTTTTGGTTGCTATACAGCCTCACAAATACAGCCTCAAATATACATAGTGTGAACCCAGCCTTATAAACCTGAACAGGTCCCTAAAAATATCTGATTTTGAAATTTTACTGAAAATTTGGAAATTTGCTGCTAATGTTTTAAGCTTCCTATCGTCTAAAAAAAATGAAAGATAGTTTAATAAATGCCGCCAACATAAAGTAGACATGTTGCTAATGCTATTTAACATATAATTTATGTGGTATAACCACTTTCTGTATACGCAAAAAAGTTTCAAAGTTGGAAAAATGCAGTTTTTCACATTTTTTCACATTATTTGGGTTTTTTTCATAAAGATTTGTTATGAGTATCGACTCCAATTTACCAGAAATGTAAAGTACAATATGTCCCGAGAAAACAATCTCAGAATCAGCCGGATAGGTAAAAGCATCCCTAAGGTATTAATGACTAAAGTGACACTGGTCATATTCATAAAATTTGTCTCTGTCATTAAGGCCATTTCAGGCTCTGTCCTTAAGGGGTTAAGGTGGGTGGGGGGAGGATGGGGGGTTTGTTTTGTTTGTATGTTCAACAAGAAAAGGCACGCTTTTTGTGTGTGGAAAATTGCCAATAAAAATAATCTGATTTAAAAAAAAAACAAATTTTCTCCCAGGTGACAAAGTCTGGCTCTCGGCCAAGTATGTCCGTCACAAGATTCCCAGCTACAAGTTGGGTCCTCGATTTCTTGGTCCTTTCTCAGTGCTAAAACGCATTAACCCAGTCACCTACAAACTCTGTCTACCCCCTACTATGCGAATCCCAAACTCCTTCCATGTCTCCCTCTTGAAGCCAGTGGTCCTCAACCGATTCTCCAGTAAAGCTTCGTCCTCCACTCCACAAGCCGTCTCTGACGTATACATTGTTGAAGACATCCTAGCGATGAAAACTGTCAGAGGAAGACGTTTCTTCCTAGTGGACTGGAGAGGTTTTGGTCCTGAGGAGAGATCCTGGGAACCCGAATCTAATATCCTGGATCGGGATCTCATCAAGGAATTCCTGCAGACCAGAAAGAGGGGGAGGCCAAAGGGGGGGGTACTGTTAGGGCCACGGCGGCGTCCCGTGCTCCGGACCGCCGCCGCACCCTCTCTCCTACATCTGCAGCAGCTGGTGTCCATAGGCAGGGACCCGGCGCTGCTGTTGCTTCGGCCCCGGGGGGCGCCTCACCTCACCGCGCTCCTGTTTGTTGCTGTGCCGGCCGGCGCGCGCGTCCCCGCCTCCAAGGCCTCCGGCTTTCTCAGATTTAAAGGGGCAGTGCGCTCCTAATTGGTCCATATGTCAATCACTCCCCTATAAGTTCCAGCTCTGCCCCCTTCCAGGTGTTGGAGCCTCTACATGCTTCCCATAGCGTTTGGCCCAGCTCCCTGTTGTTCCTGATTCCTGTCCGTTACCTGGTCCCTAGTCCTTGTTCCTGGTTCCTGCTCCTCTGTTACACTATTGCTCCTGTGTTCAGCCTGTCACCTGCGGTTACGCCTACAGACCTCTGCTAGCACCATCTCCTGCCTACTGCTCCTGCCATGCCTCGCCTGCCGTCACTAGCAACCAAGCCAGGGGTAGCCACCTGGGGGTCGCTTGCCGCAGCAAGTCCATCCCGCCTTGCGGCGGGCTCTGGTGAAAACCAGCGGCCCCTTAGACTCCGCTCCCTGGTGAGGTTAGTGCCATCGCTGGTGACGGTCCAGTAGATCCACTACTCCAGGCGTTACACCTTCTACCTCCTCAGTAATGTTGGGGGGTCTATAGATTACACCAAGAATAATTTTTTCACTCTTTACCTCCTTCTGTAGTTCTACCCACAATTCTTCCACATCATCACAGTCATTGCCCACTATTGCATCTTTTACACTTACTTTAATATCATTTCTGACATACAGACATACTCCTCCTCCCCTTCTGCCCACCCGGTCCCTTCTGAACAGCGCAAATCCCTGAATATTGACAGCCCAGTCATGTGAGGAGTCCAGCCATGTCTCAGTCACACCAACCACATCAATGGACTCTTCCAGAACCAAGGCCTCTAGCTCCCCCATCTTGCTGGCTAGACTTCTGGCATTAGTAACCATACACTTTATATTACCATTGAGTTTCACTGCTTCATTATAAGAAATGGGATTTATTACAGTGCTGTGGCTACAATCATCCTCACTGCTCATCTGCAACATATGGATCTCCCTATCCACTGCTCTTATCCTCCTCCCACAGGACCCTTCTCCTCCCATCTCAATGTTCTGTCCCCTCTCTAACCTATCTGCCACTATATTACATACTACATTGTCCTCCCTCCACATCCCTAGTTTAAAAACCTCTCCACCCCTTCTAGGATTCTCTCCCCCAGCACAGCGGACCCCATTCCATTAAGGTGCAAATTATCTGCGGAAAACAGTTTGTACCCCAGTGAAAATTCAGCCCAGTGCTCTAAAAACCCAAACCCTTCTCTACACCACGACATGAGCCATGCATTTAACTCCCTAAGCTCCCGCTGTCTTTCCTGCGATGCGCATGGCACAGGCAGTATTCCAGAGAATACAACCTTGGAGGTCCTTCCCTTCAACTTAGCACCTAGTTCTCTAAAATTATTTTGAATAGACCTCCACCTACCTTGTATCCTGCCGTTGGTACCCACATGGACCACGACAGCTGGGTCATCCCCAGCCCCCCCAAGTAATTTATCCACCCTTTCCAACACATGCCGAACCCTGGCACCAGGGAGACAGCAAACCATTCGGTTGAGGCGGTCTTGGCGACAAATTATTCTATCCGTCTTCCTGATTAAAGAATCCCCTACAACCACTAACTGTCTAGGCCTACCTACAATACTATCCCTCTCACTACTAGTTGGACTGTTTCCCCGGCTGTTAGGGAAAACAGGATCCACTAGAGCTGCCATTTCTGACACTGATGCCCTCGCATTATCACCTAACTTGGGCGTATAGTAGGAGAAGTGGCTTTCCTTTTCTTGGATCCCTTAACCCCTTAAGGACAGAGCCTGAAATGGCCTTAATGACAGAAACAAATTTTATGAATATGACCAGTGTCACTTTATTCATTAATAACTTCGGGATGCTTTTACCTATCCGGCTGATTCTGAGATTGTTTTCTCGTGACATATTGTTCTTTACATTTCTGGAAAATTGGAGTCGATGCTCATAACGAATCTTTATGAAAAAAACTCAAATAACGTGAAAAAATGTGAAAAAATGCATTTTTCCAACTTTGAAACTTTTTTGCTTATACAGAAAGTGGTTATACCACATAAATTATATATTAAATAGCATTAGCAACATGTCTACTTTATGTTGGCGGCATTTATTAAACGATCTTTCATTTTTTTTTAGACAATAGAAAGCTTAAAACATTAGCAGCAAATTTCCAAATTTTCAGTAAAATTTCAAAATCAGATATTTTTAGGGACCTGTTCAGGTTTAGGCTATGTTAACACTATGTATGTGTGCGGCTGTATTTTTTATGCGGCTGTAAATGTGCGGATGAAACTACGGCCGTGGGAAAAAATAGACATGCGGCTGAAAACATACGGTCATTTACTTGGAAATCTGGTTCAACTAAAAATAACAAATAAAATCTTTAGAAAGTGATGCAAACACCTCTGGATGTATCTGGGAAAGCAGGGAAACAGTTTACATGAATCGCTATTACCGGGGTTTGCGATCCTCTGCAGTATGCTGATGCCGATGCCTCTCATGGTTAATATATTGAATTAATAAAACACATTTTCGTTGTAATAAAGTCCCTTTCATTGTTCAATAATTAAATTTAAACGATTCCATCATTGTGCAATTAAATATACTGTTAAAATAAATATATATATAAATAAATGTATATTTATATATATATTTATTTTTTGACAGTATATTTAATTGCACAATGATGGATTCATTTAAATTAAATTATTGAACAACGAAACTGATTTTATTTCAATGTAAATGTGTTTTATTAATTAAATATTAATTAGTACAGGAAGCTCCAGTAAGCCGTTAATTCATATTGCCGGCAATAGAGCTTTCTGTACTAATCATCACTTTACTTTAATTAAAATATCAAATGTTTCTTCTAATTATGTTATCACAATAGCATTATTAGAAGAAACATTTAGAATTACATGTGCGCTCAGCTGATTGGCTGATCGGCTGAGTGCACATATAATTAGCAGGTCCGCAGCTCAGTGGTTTCATTGTGCTGCGGATCAGCGAAGAGGACACATCAGGGTGAGTATAGAGCTCTCCCCACCCCCTCCCCAGCACTGCACCCATCCCAGCAAGGAAGGGGGGTCACTTAACCCCTTCCTTGCTGGGATGGGTGCAGTCTGACATCAGTCTGGCCCCAAGGGGTTAAGGGGGATGCAATACATCCTACCTTAACCCCTTGGGGGCCAGACTGTAAGCAGCGATCTGTAAAGATGCTGCATACTGTAAGGAGCACAACACCGCTCACAATGATGGGTGTTGTGCTCCTGTTTGTGTGTTTTTTGTGTGTTTCTCCCTTTTTGTTTTTCAGATATCGGTATCCTGTGGATTACGTCGGATTCCGTGGACTACGTCGATGACCAGCGGTTGTTTGTTGTTGTTTTTTTTAATAAAATGGTTAATGAGGGGTGTGGGGGTGTTTTTATTTGAATAAAAAAATTTTTTAACTTGTGTCTTGTCTTTATTTCTTTACTTTATAGACTTAGTAGTGGAAGCCGTCTAATAGACGTAATCCATTACTAAGTTGGGGCCTAGTGTTAGCCGGTATAAAATGGCTAACACTAACCCCCCATTATTACCCCAGTACCCAATGCCACCAGGGGTACTGGGAAGAGCCGGGTGCCAGTGGTCCCGGAGCGTCAAAATTGGCGCTCCTGGACTGGGGCGGCAGCAGGCTGGTAAGATTTAGGCTGGGGAGGGCCTAAACCAATGGCTCTTCCCACCTTGGTGTTACCAGACTGCTGTCGTTTGGTTTTTACCCGGCTGGTTATAAAAATAGGGGGGACCCTATGCGTTTTTTTTTTTAAATAAATAAATAATAAAAAAAAAACGCATAGGGTCCCCCCTATTTTTATAACCAGCCGGGTTAAAAACCAAACGACAGCAGCCTGGTAACACCAGGGTGGGAAGAGCCATTGGTTTAGGCCCTCCCCAGCTTAAATCTTACCAGCCTGCTGCCGCGCGGTCCAGGAGCGCCAATTTTGACGCCCCGGGACCACTGGCACCCGGCTTTTCCCAGTACCCCTGGTGGCATTGGGTACTGGGGTAATAATGGGGGTTAGTGTTATCCATTTTATACCGGCTAACACTAGGCCCCAACTTAGTAATGGATTCCGTCTATTAGACGGCTTCCACTACTAAGTCTATAAAGTAAAGAAATAAAGACAAGACACAAGTTAAAAAAATTTTTATTCAAATAAAAACACCCCCACACCCCTCATTGACCATTTTATAAAAAAAAACAACCGCTGGTCATCGACGTAGTCCATGGAATCCGACGTAATCCCCAGGATACCGATATCTGAAAAACAAAAAGGGAGAAGCACACAAAAAACACAAACAGGAGCACAACACCCATCATTGTGAGCGGTGTTGTGCTCCTTACAGTATGCAGCATCTTTATAGATCGCTGCTTACAGTCTGGCCCCCAAGGGGTTAAGGGAGGATGTATTGCATCCCTCTTAACCCTTGGGGGCCAGACTGATGTCAGACTGCACCCATCCCAGCAAGGAAGGGGTTAAGTGACCCCCCTTCCTTGCTGGGATGGGTGCAGTGCTGATGAGGGGGTGGGGAGAGCTCTATACTCACCCCAATGTGTCCTCTTCGCTGATCCACAGCACAATGAAGTCACTGTGCTGCGTACCCGCTAATTATATGTGCGCTCAGCCGATCAGCCAATCAAAGAAAATGTGTTTTATTAATTTAATACATTAACTATTAGAGGCATCGGCATTCGGCATCATTGCCGGCTATTTTTGAAGTACTCCGTACGGACCGCCTGTCAATCCACGGCCGCAAACAATGGTCTTGTTCATTTTTTACGGGTCCGTTTATGATAGGGCCGTAGATTCATACATAGTATGCACTGTGCAGCCGTATATCGTATACTTTCCAGCGTACGCATGAACCACCAAAAATACCGCCGCACAATTACAGCCGCAAATACAGCCGCACAGTTACATAGTCTGAACCTAGCCTTAAAGTGTATTTGAGGGGCCTGTATGTTAGAAAGCCCCACAAAGCACCCCATTTCAGAAACTGCACCCTCCACACTCTGCAAAAGCATATCCAGAAAGTTTTTTAACCCTTTAGGGTAGTCACAGAAATAAAAGCTAAGTGTGTAAGAAATTTGAAAATTTTAATTTTCTGTGCAGAGATTTTATTGTAATCCAATCTTTTTCATAATTATAAACCTATTACCAGAGAAATGCACCCCAATATTGATTGCTCCATTTCTGCAGTTTATATAAATACCCCATATGTGGCCCTATTGCGCTATTTGACGCAACCACAAGCCTCAGATATAAAGGAGTGCCTAGTGAATTTCAACGCCTCTGTTATATTTGGTCATTTTTGACCGTACCACTTCAGGTTGGCAGAGGCTCTGGGGTGCCAAAACCTAAAAAACACCCCTAAAGGGACACCATTTAGAAAACTACATCCCTCAAGGAATGTAAAAAGGGGTGCGGTGAGCATCTGGACCCCACAGGTGCTTCACAGATTTTCCGAACAATATGGCGTGAAAAAAGAAAAATTTATTTTTTACACTAAAACGTTGTTCTAGCCTTCAAGTTTTCATTTTCTTAAAGGGATAAGAGGAAAAAAAAGACACAAAATGTGTAGCGCAGTTTCTCCTGAGTACGGAAATACCCCACATGTGGCGATAAAGCTCCAAGGGGGCGCAGGACAAGCCTCCAAAGGGAAGAAGCGCCAATTGGCTTTTGGAAGCTGAATTTTACTGGAAAGGATTTCATGGCCATGTCGCATTTACAGAGCCCTCGTGCTGCCAAGACACTGGAAACCCCCCACAAGTGACCCCATTCTGGAAACTACACCCCTCAAGGAATCTAACAAGGGGTTCAGTGAGCATATGGACCCCACTGGTGACTGGCACAAATGTGGAACAATGTGACGTGAAAGGGAATATTTTCATTTTTTCACTTTCATGGCACAAATGTGCCCGTCATCAAGGGGTCAATATCCTCACTGTACCCCTTGTTAGATTCCTTGAGGGGTGTAGTTTCCAGAATGGGGTCACTTGTGGGGGGTTTCCAGTGTTTTGGCAGCACGAGGGCTCTGTAAATGCGACATGGCTTTCATCATCTATTCTAACCAAATCCAACCTCCAAAATCCAAATGGCGCTCCTTCCCTTCGGAGGCTTGCCCTGCAGCCATATGGCGCTTTATGTCCACATGTGGGGTATTTCCGGACTCAGGGGGAATTGCTCCACACATTTTTTTTTTTCCTCTTTTAACCCCTTGTGAAAATGATAAATTCAAGGCTAAACCAACATTATAGTGTAAAAAATGTAATATTTCATTTTCACGCCACATTGTTCCACATTTGTGCCCGTCACCAGTGGGGTCCGTATGCTCACTACACCCCTTGTTACATTCCTTGAGGGGTGTAGTTTCCACAATGGGGTCAATTGTGGGGGGTTTCAACTGTCTTGGCAACACAGGGGCCTTTTGAATGCAACATGGCCCCTCGAAATCCATTCCATCCAAATCCAGCCTTCAAAATCCAAATGGCGCTCCTTCCCTTTAGAGGCTTACCCTGCACCCGCATGGCGCTTTATGTCCACATGTGGGGTATTTCCATATTTAGGGGAAATTGCGCTTATTAGCCCCTTGTGAAAATGAAAAAATCATGACAAGATTAATGATTTAGAGTAAAAATTTTACAAAAATTACACTAAATGTTAGTCTAGCCTTGATTTTTTCCATTTCCACAAGGGGTTAAGAAAGAAAATGAACACAAAACGTGTAGGGTAGTTTCCCCTGAGTATGAAAATACCCCACATGTGGGCATAATGTGCCATATGGGCACAGGGCAAGCCACCAAAGGGACAGAGCGCCATTTAGAGGCTGGAATGGTGGATGGAGGCCATGTCGCAATTACAAAGCTCCTGTGCTGCCAGGAGACAGGAGAAACCCCAGACAAGTGACCCCATTCTGGAAACTACACCCCATAAGGAATCTAACAAGGGGTGCAGTGAGCATATGGACCCCACTGGTGACAGGCACTTACGTAGAACATGTGCCGAGAAAATAAAAAATGCCATTTTTTTCATTTTCACGTCCCAAATGTGGCCGTCACCAGGGGGCCATATCCCCGCTGCCCCCCTTGTTAGATTCCTTATGGGGTGTAGTTTCCAGAATGGGGTCACTTGTTGGGGGTTTCTACTGTCCTGGCAGCACAGAGGTTTTGTAATTGCATCATGGCAAGTCTCTAATGGGAATGGTGGCCATGCCTATTTAGCTGGGGAAAAGGGACAAATCTAATTTATTTGGGGGTATTAGGCCAATTATTAGTTTATAAGGTTGAAAACGACAGGTGTCCATCAAACTCAATCTGTGTTGATCCAGAGGAAGGCAAAAAACTCTTGTGAGGCAGAAGACAGTAGCCTCATCACAGGGGAAAAATTCCTTCCCGACTCCATAATGGCGATCAGAATAATCCCTGGATCAACGTGACCCCTGAAATAGGAATAAGGGACAGAATTTAGATAATGTAGAACCCCAATGACGTGTGGTACGCCTTGAAGCGATCCAGTATGCAGAGGCCGGGGTGATCAGGACAGGCGTCACACTGGTAAATGGCATCCTTCCTGATCCCCCTGTTACGCCACACTCTGCACTTCTTCTGGGGTCTCCCGTTCTCCTGTGTGCGGGGCATCACCTGGAAAATGTTGCCCTGGTGCGATACGGGGTCCTTCATATCCAGAAGCGCTGGGTCCGCTCCATGGCTGCTAAATATTAGGGCGCTATTACTACTTCTGATATTTTCGGATCGTGCCGCAAGCTACAGTAGCTCGGGCAGCGAGGGACCAGAAGAGGGGGTGCTGGTATAAAAGTTATCCCCGTGCAGGTGGTAACCTTTATCAAGCAGTGGGAAGATCAGTTCCCGAACGATCTTCCCACTTGTTCCGAGGATGGGGGGGAGGGGGCATCTGGGGCTGGATTCGGGTGTCTCTTCCATCATACACTCTAAGGGTACGTGCACACTGCGGAATCGCGGCAGATAACCCTTCGTGCATTCCACAGCTGGCACCCACCGGCGGACTGATGCAGGCGCAAGTCTCCATCCGTATCATAGACTCCATTCTATGCACGGGCGGATTCCGCTCTCTGTCCAACGTGTTCATTCTTTGGATGGACGATGGAATCCCCCCGTGCATAGATTGGAGTCTATGACACGGGTGGAGACACGCGCCCGCATCAGTCCACCGGTGGGTGCCAGCTGCGGAATGCACAAAGGGTTATCCTTCGCCATTCCGCAGTGTGCACGTACCCTAAATCTGTAAGTGTACCCTAAGGTACTCTCACAGAGTTTGTAGAATTTCACACCATACCGTCATCTCTTATTGGGACGGTATTGGCGGAAAAGACGTGTCTGGGGGGCAGTGTACGCTACGCTACCCCCAGACACATCACTGGATGATGAGGATGATGAGGATGGATGGAGGAACGAAGGATCCCCCCATTCATCCTCACTGGCTGTTTCGGTGTCGGAGGCAATAATAACGTATCCCTCTGACGCCGAAAACACCCTGGGGGCCATTTTTATATGGGAATTGGTATATGGGGTATGTAGTGGTGTAGTGTCAAACTTTATTCAATGTAGCGTGGTGTAATGTAGTGTTTTTTACGTGTTTTTTTACAGTAAGCAGACCGTGGCAGTAGAATATAGAAAAAAAAACACCCTACGCCAAAAAGGAGGAGTTGCTGATTAGCAGCGCACTTTCGTGCGATGCTGATCAACACTCAGCGGGGATAGGGTGCGGAAAATAGAAGAAAAAAAAATTGGGGAAAAAAAAAAAACTTTTTCTACATTCTGAACATCCCTGTAGCTGCTGATAAGTGTATTACACATTTCAGCCGCTAGAGGGCAGCAGAGCGCAAAATCCGGAAAAAGACGAGGCTGGAGCCGAAAAAAGCCGAAAAAAGCCAATGGGGACCGCCGGAAATAGCCGAAGACCCGACGGAATGACGGAGGACGCCGCAAACCCGGAAGACGCCGATCAGGACCCCGGGACAGGTGAGTAATGTACAAATACCTGCTCTGGACCCCTCAGCTACCTAGCTGAGGGGTCCAGAGAAGGCATTTACTATTTTTGTGGACTCTGATCGCCGTGCCACCGGCCGGATCGCTGTGAATCGGGCCGGTGGCACCGTGACCACCATTACTTTTTACAGTAATGGCGGTCGGTGCCGTCCTCGGTGACCCGATGACCCGGAAAGGTTCCGATCGCCGCTATTGGCTGATCTGAATTGATCAGCCAATAGCGGCGATCGTAAGCACGGGGGGTGTTAACCGAGAAGCTAAGATGGCCTGCTATGATTTATAGCAGGCTATCTTCCCCGATCGCTGTGTGCGAACACACAGAGATCGGGGAAACATCGGGCGTAAATTTACGCCCTGTTGAGTTAAGTACCAGGGCACGAGGGCGTAAATTTACGCCCGATGTCGTTAAGGGGTTAATGGTCCCTCTAACTACATTAACCCAGCTACTTACTTGGGCCTCCTGATCTATATCACCACCCTCCATCTCTACCCCACTAACTTCCTGCTCAGTGAGCCGAAGTTCCCTCTCAAAGTGGCCAGGTTCCCTCAGTGTTACAATATGCTTCTCCAGATCTCTAACTCGAGCTTCTAGATGGGCAACATGCTCACATCTGTCACAGCGGTACTCACCCTGGAACACCTGCTCCAGTTGTGTGTACATGCGTCAGACTGCGCACTGAATGAAACCTTCCATCTCACTAGCCATGATCCTCAGTGCAAAAAAAAAACAGTGAAGAAGAAAGAGATTTAGCACTTACCAGAGCTTGTAACTCCTTCTTTTAACTCCTCTTTAAACTCCACTTATTATCAACCACTTGTCAGCAACCACTGCAGAGAGCAGACCAGAGGAAAAAAAAAACAGTTTGGACCTGTTTAACTAAGCAGCTATGGTACTATCTATCTATGCGCTGCAGCAATGCACACCACACAATTGCTCAAAAACAACAATATATGAGTCACTCCAAACCCACAGAATCAGCAGCAACTCCTCTTTAAACTCCACTTATTATCAACCACTTGTCAGCAACCACTGCAGTGAGCAAGCACACACAGTGAGGGCCCTTTTACACGGAAAGATTATCTGACAGATTATCTGCCAAAGATTTGAAGCCAAAGCCAGGAATGGACTATAAACAGAGAAAAGGTAATAAAGGAAAAAGCCTAAGATTTCTCCTCTTTTCAAATTCATTCCTGGTTTGGGCTTCAAATCTTTGGCAGATAATATGTCAGATAATCTTTCTGTGTAAAAGGGCCCTGAGTGCTGAGCCTTGATTTAAGCACCTGAGATCAATTAACCCCACCCCCAGGTGCAGAGCAGACCAGAGGGAAAAAAAACTGTTTGGACCTGTTTAACTAAGCAGCTATGGTACTATCTACCTATGCGCTGCAGCAATGCACACCACACAATTGCACAAAAACAACAATATATCAATCACTCCAAAACCACAGAATCAGCAGCAACTCCTCTTTAAACTCCACTTATTATCAACCACTTGTCAGCAACCACTGCAGTGAGCAAGCACACACAGTGAGTGCTGAGCCTTGATTTAAGCACCTGAGATCAATTAACCCCACCCCCAGGTGCAGAGCAGACCAGAGGGAAAAAACTGTTTGGACCTGTTTAACTAAGCAGCTATGGTACTATCTATCTATGCGCTGCAGCAATGCACACCACACAATTGCACAAAAACAACAATATATCAGTCACTCCGAACCCACAGAATCAGCAGCAACTCCTCTTTAAACTCCACTTATTATCAACCACTTGTCAGCAGCCACTGCAGTTGGCTGAGAATTGTAGGAAGAGGAGGAGGAGGAGGAGAGGAGATACCAAGAATCTTCATGTTCAGCTGCTTTCCCCGGGTGGACAGTTGAATTCAGGTGAAATCCAGGCTTTGTTCATTTTTATAAACGTCAGCCTGGCAGCGCTGTCAGTGGACAGGTGGGTGCGCTTATCAGTAATGAAGGCACCAGCTGGACTGAAGACCCGCTCTGACAACACGCTAGCGGCAAGGCAGGACAGCACCTCCAAGGCGTAAAGCACCAGTTGGGGCCACGTATCCATCTTTGAAACCCAGTAGTTGTAGGTAGCAGAGTGATCGTGAAGGACGGTGGTATGGTCAGCAAGGTATTCCCTTACCATCTTCCTGAAGGCTTCCCCCCTACTCTGTCTAGACTGGGGATGGTTGACATAGTCTTGCTGGGGTGCCATAAAACTGTCAATGGCCTTGGAGAGTGTTCCCCTGCCTCTTGACAAGCTGCCTGCTCCACCGCTTATCTCCCCAGCTCTTTGGCCCACAGAACTACGTCCTCTGGCGCTAGTGGTGTCAGATGGGAAGTACATTTTCAGCTTCTGCACCAGGGCCTGTTGATATTGATTCACTCTCATGCTGCGTTCCTCAGCAGGAATGAGAGTGGGAAAGTTCTGTTTGTACTGAGGGTCCAGGAGGGTGAACACCCAGTAATCTGTGTTGTCAAAAAAATTTTAACCCGAGGGTCACGGGAAAGACAGCCTAACATAAAGTCAGCCATGTGCGCCAGGGTTCCAACACGCAAGAACTCCCTCTCCTGACTAACCTCAATTTTCTCCTCCTCCTCCTCATCCTCCACAGATTCACCCTCTTCAGGCCATACACGCTCAACAAGTAAGGATCGAGCATGAGTACCCTCTACAGTGGCGGCACCAGTCTGCTTCTCTTCCTCCTCTTCTTCATGCTCCTCATCCTCTACTCGGTGTTGAGAAACTGATGTCAGGGTGGTCTGGCTATCTAGCGGCGGCTGTTCTTCACCCGTCTCCTGAGACGAAGGCAAAGTGTCCGACTTCAGGCTGAGCAGGGAGGTTTGAAGCAGACACAGCAGCGGGATGGTGAGGTGGATGATGGCGTCATCTCCGCTGACCATCTGTGTTGACTCCTCAAAGGGGCCCAGTACCTGACAGATAGCAGACATCCAAGTCCACTCCTCATTCTAGATTTGAGGTATCTGACTGACCTGACTACCGCTTCGCACCGAGGTTGACATCTGGAATTCCACAATGGCTCTGCGTTGCTGGCAAACCCTGGCTACCATCTGGAAGGTGGAATTCCACCTCGTGGGCACGTCGCACAGCAGTCTGTGAGCCGGCAGTTGCAAGCACCTTTGCACTGCCCTAAGGGTGGCAGCATCCATGGTTGACTTGCGGAAATGCGCACAGATGCGCCGCACCTTGGTGAGCAAGTCAGCCAAATTCGGGTGGGTCTTAAGAAACCGTGTGCTTCTTGTCGCCTAAGCTCAGCAGTTTCAACACCGCCTGTTGGCGCTTACCCACCGCATTGCTGATGCTACGAGATGGAGGCGACGTGCTCGTGGAGGGTAATAGAGAGGAGGAGGATGAAGAGGAGTAGAAAGAGGTGTACAACTCATGAGAGACCGCAACCGAGGTAGGCCCTGCAATCCTCGGGGTGGGCAGCACATGAGCGGAACCAGGGTCAGACTCTGTCCCAGCCTCCACCAAGTTGACCCAATGTGCCGTCAGGGAGATATAGTGTCCCTGCCCGCCAGCACTTGTCCACGTGTCCGTGGTTAGGTGGACGTTGTCGCTGACCGCGTTGGTCAGGGCACGGATGATGTTATCCGACACGTGCTGGTGTAGGACTGGGACAGCACACCATGAAAAGTAGTGGCGGCTGGGGACAGAGTACCGAGGGACAGCCCCCGCCATGAGGTTCCTAAAAGCCTCTGTCTCTACCAGCCGATAGTGCATCATCTCCAAGCTCAGCAGTTTGACTATGTGCACATTTAGGGCTTGTGCATGGGGGTGAGTGGCAGTGTACTTGCACTTCCATGCAAAGGTCTTCTGCAGGGACAGTTGAACGCTGCGGGAGGGTGTGGAGCATAGTGGAGGTGAAGGGGTGTGTGTAGGGTGGGAGGCGCTTGTGCCTGGGGCCTGGGCGGGGGGACTGACAGAGCAAGCACCTGACACAGTGGTTAGGCTGGTAGTGGTGGCTCCCCTGCTGATCCTGGCGTGGCACACGTTGCACACTACAGTCCGTCGATCATCCGCAGTTTCTTTAAAAAACCTCCAGACTTCGGAACATGTAGCCCTGGCCACGGGAGTTTGACTCCGTGAAACAGTTGCTGATCTACCCCTGCCTCTCCCTCTGCCCACCCCTCTTCCTTTTCCAACCGGTCCTGCGGGTGAACTTGTCTCCCCCTCAGAAGCACGGTCTTCACTAGGCTTATCCACCCAGCTCGGGTCAGTCACCTCGTCCTCATCCACCAGCTCCTCACTCTCCTCCTCACCTAGAGTTACATTAATGACAACAACCTCACTGTCTGACAACCGGGTCTCATCGTCATCATCAGACACCTCTTCCAACCCTGCTTGCAAGTCCCCACCCTCATCACCCACTGACTGCGTGAGCTGCATAGTTTGGGCATCAGGACAGATCGCCTGCTCCGGTTGCTCTGACTCAAGGAAGGGTCCAGAAAAGAGTTACTGGGAGCATGGTGGTGGATCTGAATCCCTTCTTTCCCTGGAGGGGCCAGGCTGTGGGGAAGGAGGCTGAGCTAATGGAGCAAGTGTTCCACTCCCTTGGGTAGCGTGGGCGGACTGCGTTGAAACCTGGGTGTTGGATAAGTTACTGGACACATTATCTGCTATGCACGTGATCACCTGTACACACTGCTGCGGTTTCAATAACAGTCTACCTTGAGACCCCGTAAGTTGGTCAAAGAAGCTAGGGAGTGGACGTCTGCGGTGTGCCACTGCTATCTCCTCAACAGGTGCTGCTGTGTTACCCTGCCCTGAAACACGGCCTCCAGCAACCACATCACTTGGAACCCTGCGCCCTCAACCCTTACCCCTGGGGTTCACCATTTTATGGACACTGCACAGTATGGAACTGAGATAGGCCTTGTGTATGAAATACAGATATCTTGAAAAATAGTTGTAGTAACCAATGGTTTGGTGGGGCTCTACGGTGCTATCTGGTATGGGCACCAACTGTACACACTTTGTCACCCCAATACAATGAGCAGTGAAGTAAGTTCTATGCAGGATGCACTACAACTCCCAGCTATACAGTGCAGTACACATTAGTTTAGGGGGGGCTTGATGGTGCTATCTGGTATGGGCAACAACTGTACACACTTTGTCACCCCAAAGCAATGAACAGTGAAGTAAGTTCTATGCAGGATGCACTACAACTCCCAGCTATACAGTGCAGTACACACTAGTTTAGGGGGGGCTTGATGGTGCTATCTGGTATGGGCAACAACTGTACACGCTTTCTGTCACCCCAATACAATGAGCAGTGAAGTAAGTTCTATGCACTACAACTCCCAG
This sequence comes from Dendropsophus ebraccatus, assembly GCF_027789765.1. Classification (NCBI taxonomy): domain Eukaryota; kingdom Metazoa; phylum Chordata; class Amphibia; order Anura; family Hylidae; genus Dendropsophus; species Dendropsophus ebraccatus. The sequence continues at coordinate 78,037,339 of NC_091460.1, forward strand.
CTATACAGTGCAATACACACTAGTTTAGGTAGTGCTATCTGGTATGGGGAACAACTGTACACACTTTGTCACCTCAATACAATGAGCAGTGAAGTAATTTCTATGCGGGATGCACTACAACTCCCAGCTATACAGTGCAGTACACCAGGAACACCAGCCCCAAAATCGAAAAGGAGTACACTGAGCACTTCTTAGGGGTGTGCAGGGCCGGCCTTAGGGAAGATGGCGCCCCGTGCGAAACTTTCTTTTGGCGCCCCCCCGCCCCTGTTGATACCCCCTTATGGTGACATACACTAAATCTTACAGCCTCCCACCCCTCCAGACAACCCCCACAATAAAACCACAAACATGACGGGAGGCTGTAGTATTTAGATACGATATACTAAATCCTACTACAACGAGTGCCACCCCTAAACCCCAGCCCCCCAAACCACCCGACCCCCGATAGTAGTACGATCTATGAGTTATCAAACATGGTGTAAAGTGAAACTGGCTCAGTTGTCCCTAGCAACCAATCAGATTCCACCTTTCATTTTCCAAAGAGTCTGTGAGGAATGAGAGGTGGAATCTGACTGGTTGCTAGGGGCAACTGAGCCAGGTTCACTTTACACCATGTTTGATAAATCTCCCCCTATCTATCTATTATCTATCTATCATCTACCCCCCCCCCCCCCCCCCCCCCAACTGTTATATATGTGACCTTTTCATCACTTTTTGAAATTTTCTCTGAGATGTGACTTCACTAAAAAACAGCAAATTTGGACTTGGCCTGTTGGGATATGCTGGGTGCAGTAGTTATGCACTGTTTAGCTGTTGGGGTATGATGGGGGCAGTAGTTATGCACTGTTTAGCTGTTGGGATATGCTGGGGGCAGTAGTTATGCACTGTTTAGCTGTTGGGGTATGCTGGGGACAGTAGTTATGCACTGTTTAGCAGTTGGGATATGCTAGGGGCAGTAGTTATGCACTGTTTCAGCTGATAGGATATAGACAGGGAGGGAGATAGATAGATAGATAGATAGATAGATAGGAGGGAGATAGATAGATATGAGATAGATAGATAGATAGATAGATAGATAGATAGATAGATAGATAGGAGGTATGCACTGTTTAGCTGTTGAGGTATGCTGGGGGCAGTAGTTATGCACTGTTTAGCTGTTGGGGTATGCTGGGGGCAGTAGTTATGCACTGTTTAGCTGTTGGGGTATGCTGGGGGCAGTAGTTATGCACTGTTTAGCTGTTGGGATATGCTGGGTGCAGTAGTTATGCACTGTTTAGCGGTTGGGGTATGATGGGGGCAGTAGTTATGCACTGTTTAGCTGTTGGGGTATGCTGGGGGCAGTAGTTATGCACTGTTTAGCTGTTGGGGTATGCTGGGGCAGTAGTTATGCACTGTTTAGCTGTTGGGGTATGATGGGGGCAGTAGTTATGTACTGTTTCAGCTGTTGGGGTATGATGGGGTAGTAGTTATGTACTGTTTCAGCTGTTGGGGTATGATGGGGGCAGTAGTTATGTACTGTTTCAGCTGTTGGGATATGCTGGGGGCAGTAGTTATGCACTGTTTAGCTGTTGGGGTATACTGGGGGCAGTAGTTATGCACTGTTTAGCAGTTGGGATATGCTGGCGGTAGTAGTTATGTACTGTTTCAGCTGTTGGGGTATGATGGGGGCAGTAGTTATGTACTGTTTCAGCTGTTGGGGTATGATGGGGTAGTAGTTATGCACTGTTTTTTAAACAACATTATGAACAATTCTCTTTTTACATTTTTATTTATAAAAAAAAAAAAAAAACCCTAGAAGGCAAGGTGAGGAGAGATGCCAGTGTCTGTATATACTGTGGCACTACATGTATACTAAGCACCAGGGTCAGAACTGTGTACATGAAGATTGCCACAGTGTATACAGACTCTGCACAGAGAGAGAGAGAAAGAAAAAGAAGATAGATAGATAGATAGATAGATAGATAGATAGATAGATAGATAGATAGATAGATAGGAGGTATGCACTGTTTAGCTGTTGAGGTATGCTGGGGGCAGTAGTTATGCACTGTTTAGCTGTTGGGGTATGCTGGGGGCAGTAGTTATGCACTGTTTAGCTGTTGGGGTATGCTGGGGGCAGTAGTTATGCACTGTTTAGCTGTTGGGATATGCTGGGTGCAGTAGTTATGCACTGTTTAGCTGTTGGGGTATGATGGGGGCAGTAGTTATGCACTGTTTAGCTGTTGGGGTATGCTGGGGGCAGTAGTTATGCACTGTTTAGCTGTTGGGGTATGCTGGGGCAGTAGTTATGCACTGTTTAGCTGTTGGGGTATGATGGGGGCAGTAGTTATGTACTGTTTCAGCTGTTGGGGTATGATGGGGTAGTAGTTATGTACTGTTTCAGCTGTTGGGGTATGATGGGGGCAGTAGTTATGTACTGTTTCAGCTGTTGGGATATGCTGGGGGCAGTAGTTATGCACTGTTTAGCTGTTGGGGTATACTGGGGGCAGTAGTTATGCACTGTTTAGCAGTTGGGATATGCTGGCGGTAGTAGTTATGTACTGTTTCAGCTGTTGGGGTATGATGGGGGCAGTAGTTATGTACTGTTTCAGCTGTTGGGGTATGATGGGGTAGTAGTTATGCACTGTTTTTTAAACAACATTATGAACAATTCTCTTTTTACATTTTTATTTATAAAAAAAAAAAAAAACCCTAGAAGGCAAGGTGAGGAGAGATGCCAGTGTCTGTATATACTGTGGCACTACATGTATACTAAGCACCAGGGTCAGAACTGTGTACATGAAGATTGCCACAGTGTATACAGACTCTGCACAGAGAGAGAGAGAAAGAAAAAGAAGATAGATAGATAGATAGATAGATAGATAGATAGATAGATAGATAGATAGATAAATCAGAAGAATACCGCAGCACTCATGGGATAGAATTCAACACAACGTGTTTATTTCCCCAAACCGCAACGTTTCGCTCTCCACACTGAGAGCTTTTTCACTGCTTGAAAAAGCTCTCAGTGTGGAGAGCGAAACGTCGCGGTTTGGGGAAATAAACACGTTGTGTTGAATTTTATCCCATGAGTGCTGCGGTATTCTTCTGATTTATATAACTTATACCGGGTGGTCACTGGTATATACCGCCTGGCACCACATTCATCGCTACACGAGTGCTGCATTCATTCTGAATTTCTTAGATAGATAGATAGATAGATAGATAGATAGATAGATAGATAGGAGATAGATAGATAGATAGATAGATAGATAGATAGATAGATAGAAGGGAAAGAGGTAGATGGGAAGGAGGATAAAGAGGTAAATTGGAGGGAGAAGAATCACCAGACTTACAGCAGGGGGGCAGGATCCTGGAGGCTGCACAAATTGCTGAGGAGGAGGCACATGGCTGGGCAGAGGTCACAGGCCACCACACTGATGGGATCTTGGCACACAGCAGGCTGTATTGGGGCAAGTAAAGAGTCATCATCCCGCGGTGGGCGCCGGGGGCGGGGCTTGTCGACAGGGGGCGGAGCTTACAGGGACCTACCCGGAAGATTAATTTGCCAGGTCCCTAGCCCGTCTATCTTCTGGAGCGCCCCAAACCAACCCCTATGCAAGGAGGGTAGGCGGCCAGCTAGGGGGGCGCTCTGGCAGATAGACAGAACGTCTGTCTGCCAGACCAGTTAGGTGTGCAGCTGACTGTCTGCCAGAGCGCCCCCTAGCTGGCCAGGAGTGATGCGCCCTGTGCAACCGCACAGCTCGCACACCCCAAAGGCCGGCCCTGGGGGTGTGTATGCAACACCTAATGCCCCCTTTCTGCCAGCAGCCGGTCACCACAGTGTGCTGGTTAAATCGCGGTAGCAGCACTGCAACTCCCAGCCAGCAGTCTGTAGTAATAGTATTAATAAAAGCTTTTAAGCCCTGAAAGGGCTGTTTGTTTATATTGCTAGTATTCCCTGCCTACTGGAACGCTAAATCCTACACTGACACTCTCTCTGACCAGCAGCAGCTCTGTCCCTGATCTCTCACAGCATGCGTCTGAAGCGAGCACTGCCGGCGCCGAGTTTTATATGGCAGGGTCATCTGATCTGGCCAACCAGTCGCTGCTATCAACATGTATGGGTCCCACGTCATCGCAGGATGTACCAAAGAGTCTCCTGCATGTTTATTGGCTGCAAAAAAGCGCGCAAACTTATAGGAACGGATGATGAGATTTCCTCGAGTATTGCGAGATGCTCGTCCGAGTAACGAGTACCATCGAGTACCCTAATACTCGATCGAGTATCAAACTCGGACGAGCACGTTTGCTCATCTCTAGTAGGGACCCATGTGAACCAGGAGACTGGCACAAGGTACATGGGGCAATATGGTTTGATCAAATTATATACCAACATCCTGGAGTTGGTTTTTAAATGTTGCCGAGAGGCATTAGTGTCAGCCATAGGTGTGATGTGCAACAGCTCCTTTCTCTCCATGTCGTATTTAACTATTTTTAAAGATATGAATTAAATGTAACAAAAATAATAATAAAAAATAAGTGACACCTTTTCTTTAAGCCATAATGTATACATTACAGCACGTATCACTGCTCACTTCCCACTTGCTGGGCCATCTGTAAAAGCCTGAATTAACTTCATGTTTTTTGGTCTCATGTCAAGTTATACATTGGCAACCTGAAAAATGGTATATTAATGCATATAATGACATGATTACAGTGGTCCCATTTATTTTAATATGCCAAACATAGTGCAATAGTGACTATGCTCAGCCACCTAATTGTCAGCATACCATTTTTCACAGGTTGCCAAGTATACCTTCACTCCAGAAAAAAACACAATGTGAATGTATCCTTAGCATCATGTCTGTATATGTCTCTGTACACAGGCTCTCAAAGTAGCTGACCACATAAAGTTACAGCGCAGGGTAGCTCAGTGTGTAGTGCATTAAAGCCAACAACATTCTGACAATGTAATATTATGCTATGGGGTGGGGGTATGTTCTTAGATAAGTATGCCACCAGTAGCCAGCTTTTTCCTTAGGTGAGCCTAAAGAATTAATATATGTGTGCTAGGGCTGGGCGATTAATCGAATTAATTCGATTAATTCGCCCAGAATTTGAGAATCGATTTGACTTTTTTGGAAAATCGAAAATCGATTTTCCCAAAAAATCATTGGATTTGGGCGGGCTGCTCGCATCCTCCAGCTACTGAAACTGCGTGAGGAGCGAGAGCGCCCAGCAGCGTCCTATGTCCCCGCCTCTGACCCGCCCCCATAGCCGGACGTGTAAGCGCGCTTCCTCCCGGCCGCACATGGAGGTCCCCGGAGGAGGCTGCAGATACTGAAGCATCGGGTGATCGCTGCGGGTGCTGGAGCTGTACAGCAGCGACACTATCACCCGATGCTTTAGTATCTGCAGCGTCCTCCGGGGACCTCCATGTGCGGCCGGGAGGACGCGCGCTTATATGTCTGGCTATGGGGGCGGGTCCGCTGCGGGGAGTAGTGCGGGCGGGAGGAGAGCGCAAGTGCCGGAGGTGTGCGCCCGCGCAGAGCGGGTACACCAGGTATGTTCCCTCCTGCCCCGGTCTGCTCCATGCCCCTGCCGATCTGCCCTATTCTCCCCCCGATCTGCCCCATGCTCCCCCCAGTGTGCCCCATTCATGTCCCCCAGTGTACCCCATGCCTTTTCCCCCTAGTCTGCCCCTTGCTCCCCCCAGTGTGCCCCATACTTGCCCCCCCCAGTGTACCCCATACTCTCCAGCCCAGTGTACCCCATGCCCTTCCCCCCCAGTCTGCCCCATGCTCTTAGCTATGTCCCTGACCCTCATCTTTACCTGTACTACTACTACACCCCTCATCTTTACCTGTACTACTACTACACTCCTCATCTGTACCTGTACTACTACTACACTCCTCATCTATACCTGTACTACTACTACTACTACACTCCTCATCTGTACCTGTACTACTACTACACCAGGCTCATCTATACCTGTACTACTACTACTACACTCCTCATCTATACCTGTACTACTACTACACTCCTAATCTGTACCTGCACTACTACTATTACACCCCTCATCTTTACCTGTACTACTACTACACTCCTCATCTATACCTGTACTACTACTACACTCCTAATCTGTACCTGTACTACTACTATTACACCCCTCATCTTTACCTGTACTACTACTACACCCCTCATCTGTACCTGTACTACTACTACTACACCCCTCATCTGTACCTGTACTACTACTACTACATCCCTCATCTGTACCTGTACTACTACTACACTCCTCATCTTTACCTGTACTACTACTACACTCCTCATCTTTACCTGTACTACTACTACTACACTCCTCATCTGTACCTGTACTACTACACCCCTCATCTATACCTGTACTACTACTACTACTTCACTCCTCATCTATACCTGTACTACTACTACACTCCTCATCTATACCTGTACTACTACTACACTCCTCATCTGTACCTGTACTACTACTACTACACCCCTCATCTTTACCTGTACTACTACTACACTCCTCATCTGTACCTGTACTACTACTACACCCCTCATCTTTACCTGCACTACTACAACTGCACCCCTCATCTGTTCCTGTACTACTACTACACCCCTCATCTGTACCACTACTACACCCCTCATCTTTACCTGTACTGCTAATCCCCTCATCTGTACTACTACTAATACACTAGTACATAGGGCACATATTTGGGAAAACTACTTATATGGGGCACACAATGGGCTTGTCTACTACATAGGGGCACGGGAGGAGCACTGTTACACTGGGAAGCAATATGGTTGTTGTCTCAAACGTCTATAAAATAGTTTCTGATGCTGCAGGGAGAAAAATGTCCTGTTTGTTTAGCAAAAAAAGAAAAAATCGAGATTTAAATCGAGAATCGTCCAAAATTTTTAAAAAATCGAGATTTTATTTTTTGGCCATATCACCCAGCCCTAATGTGTGCATAAAAAAAAAAAAAAAGAGTAGAAAAAATTGCAGTCCGAGAAACAGATTAGAAACATATAAGGAAAAAAGAATGTTTCAGTATTTGACTCTAACCAGTAAAAGAAAATCTAGGCAACACATTCCTTTTAAACACTTATTAGATCAAATATGAAAGGCAATCTGAGGACAAAAGTAGGCAAGAAGGGGTAGTTCTATTTAGGGGAGAAGGCCTCAGATGTGTGGTGAGTTAAGGCAGTATTACACGTCACGATCTAGAGAAGGAAGCAAGTGTCGACCTGTCAGGTCAGTGTTCACTTCCTCCTCATTCCCCGCTGGCTTTCTGTGCTATTACACACACAAACAGCGAGGGGGGTGGATTGATGGGGCACAGAAATCTGCCGGAGGGGCTGCCTGGACGATCCTTAGATTATTAGGCTAATTGAAGTCAGCGGCAGCCTACAGAAGACCTTCACTGTCGTTATTGTGCTGTGTCTCAGAACAGAGGTTTTCTCTAATTTCTCCTAAACGTGTATATTGGTGTCAGGATTTGTCTGTATTCTATTGTTCCTGTTCTGGAAACTATAATGGCCACTGCAAACTGCTGGTATTATGTCGCCCCCCAGTGTTCAAGTCTAGTATTTCTCATGCATATATATCTGTATGCATGGTTTAATGAAGTGATAATGCAATAGGCTTGGTGACGCATGACTTTCCCCTGTTGCCATGGTAACCCCTATAGCCGTCGAGCTTTGGCTGGGGATGCTATGTCCCTTCCTGTCTACCTCAGTCCTTTCCTCTACCTTTAAGAGGGAAGAGTGTGTGTGCCTTCTCTCCACCTTCAGGGGCAAAGGAGTTATTCTCTGCTGCTACAGCGTTACCTCAAAAGTATTCCGGTCCAGTAGGGACCTTTCCCTGATCATCAGGCTTCTCCTGTTCAGCAAGATCTGGGTGCCGTTCTCAGTCATTACTCTCCTCATCATTCGTCCTCATCAACAGCAATTATTTCAGTCAGCTTATTCCGCCCAGTATCATATCTCTGGCACTACAACTCCCATCATTCAGTTTCTCCTTGCTCAAAGTAACGCTACCATCACAGTCTATTGCAGCATCACCCATTTCACAGTTATATTCAAGTCTGCCTCAATCCTGGTTGCATCCAGAGAGACCGTTGCTATTGATTACCACCGTCATAAAAAACGCACAACTACCGTTGTTTCTGAGCCCTGGCATTGGTCTAGTTATTGGTGCCTTGACTAGGAACAACAAGGAATTGCTCGGGCCCCGCATGGTAAGGATCCAGTGGGTTAGTCAGATCCCCTCGTGCCAATACCGTGACCCAACATCTGGCAACTGGCTATCTGGGTCCTACACAGTACTACCACCTACTACTACCCTCAGCGGGAGGCCCCAGCGCAATTGTGTTTTTTAGCCTGTTGAAAGACCACTATCAGTCAATATGATGCATGTTGGCTGTTTGTGGTCTTTAAACAGGTGATATTACACCAAATGATTATCATCCGAAATGTTCAGTAATCAACCAAGTACAGACGATAATCATTTGGTGTAATAGGGCCCTAAGTGAGTTAGACAAATGACACTCAACACATGACCAGATGATCAAGGTGTTAGAATTCGTTCCCTGTGTGTGAATTCGGCTGGAAGAACCAGCCGACGCCCCATTACTCTGACCTGCTTCATGTTTCTCCTGATTTCTCTCTGGTGCTTGTGGGGTTAAGCCTTCAGGTGTTGCATTGCTCCTGGGGCTTGCTCCATTCAGAGCACAGGGCGGGCTCCTTGGCTGCTATTGGTCTGCATCACTGCTGTCAGATTCCTTGCTCCTATCAGGAGCTGGGGCAGGAGTTCTGGCAGCATTTAGTCTGGCAAGTTCTATCAGTAGTTGCCAGTGTATGTTTGGTCTCCAGCTACACCAGCGTATCCATATTTCTGCTTGTTTTTGACACTTGGACTTGGCCTCTGCCTCATCCTCTGTACTGCGTTACCTCCTGTGCTTGACCTTGGACCGGACTTTGTTTACCCTTTGCTTACTGATTTGGATTTTGACGTTACCTCCTGTTGCCGACTCGGACTGTCTAACCTGTTATTGTATACCTGTCGGTGTGTTCTGTCTACCGCCCTGTATCCCTAGTTAGGCTAGGGACTGTCGCCCAGTTGCTGCCCTGGGGATTATCTCAGGGGGGCAAGTAGGTAGGGACAGGGGTTGCTGGTCAAGTAGGGACTGCCATCTTCCCGAACCCCAGGACTCCCTGACACGAGAGTTTATAGCAGAAACCGCTATAGCAGAAACCACTATTGACCAGCACCACAGAGAACAGCATTAGTCAACAGGCTACTAAGTATTAAACCCCATTCCACTTTTCGATATTTTAGCACCCTTATATATCAAAAAGCTTAGTGCAGAGAAGGGTTTTTATGTCACTAGTCACTCTCTCTGCCTTTTGGCACACAGTGCAGAGATGTTTGACAGAGAGGCCACTATTGGGCATTTCTGTCTGTCAATCATCCCTGCACTGAGCAACGACAGGGAGAAAGCGGTGACTAGCCCTGGGCAGCTCCCAGCCCAGATGACTAGTTGCTGCCCCTCTCCCTGCCTCGCGAAGCTTGATTAAATATCTTTTTCTCCTTGGCAAAGCTACTGTAGGTACATGCCGCAAGCTGCACAGTAGCTCTAGACACTGCTGCAGGGAACCATATCAGCACACTCGTGCTGATTGGTTCCCTTTAAGTAAAGTTCTGATTGTTTGTATATGGTAAGTGATGTGTTTTCTTTATAAAAGGCAAAGAGGGATGACAAAGGTTGAACAAAGATATACAAGTGTGAACAAACAAGTGAGAAGGAGGGACTCCATTCTCACGTTGTACAAGACAGAGCTCAGTGGGAATGTACAAAGTCCATTAAGGCCTATTACACATAGTGAGCCAGCCTGGTAAAGGAATAGCCAACACTCCCTCCCCTTTTTTAGGCATTTCCCCCACCCAAAATGTGCAGAAACATTCCATCCAATAGGAAGGCAGTATTTTTCTGGCATCAAAAAGCAATTCCCTGTGCAGAACAGTCCTGCCATCTCCTTTTTTGTGCAGTGCAGGCACCAATGAGAGACATCATAGGTGTCTACACTGTGTAGAGGCAGAGGTCACAGTTTGCTTTCAGTGTACACTGCAGGTCCTACGTTGCCTGAGACCTATGCTGACAGCTTTTATTGTTTGAGCATGTGCATACACTTGAAAGTGGGAAGCAGTGCACGCTTGTGAATCTGGGGCAACTGTCCTCGATTCCAACTTAGCAAGCGAATGCCTAGGGTTATTAGAATGGGGGTGGTCAATGTAATGACAGGAGTCGTGGATCTGCTGAACTGCCGCTAGTGATGGCGTAAGCTGTGCCAGGGAGCAGAGTCTTTGTAGCTGGCAACCCCTAGGTCACTACCTCTGGCTTGGCTTGCTAGCGAGGTGCAGTTGGAGACATGTAGGCAGGAGGCAGGTAGGAACCACGGGCAGGAACTACGAGCAGGAATCATGAGCAGGAGAGCTGGGACCACAATACTAGAGTTAGCATGCAGAGGCTAGTGTAAATAGGAAATGAGAAGAATACTGCTGCCAATTAAGGGAGCAACTAACTACTACAGACCTGCTATTAACTGGACTTAAATAGGAATGACTATGTTCAACTCCTATTGGTCGGTGAAGTACAGGAAGAAAAGAAAGAGTGTGGCTAGTTGTTTAGTGTGTGTGTATGGCACTTGCACCCGTGATTGGACAGAAACAGCGAACAAACAATAGGACAAGTTCACCCATTCCCTTCAGCTGTGCTCATATAAAGAGTTGAAGTAAATAGTGAGACATCTAGTGGTGAAAACACAAATACCACCTTCATCACCTTAGTGCGATACCTGACAGAGATACTTTACCCAGGTGCTGCCATGAAGACAAATGTTATTGAGGAGAGTCTCCCACTGTCTAACCACCTAGATATAACCTAGATATCACAGTCACTATTGACTGCTTTATCCAGGGAGGTGAACAGCCAGGATATATTTCCTGTAAGAACATATATACATCAAATAGATATCTGCTTAAAGCGACTCTGTAAAAACAATCTGATCCCCCCAAACCGCTTGTATCTTCGGATAGCTGCTTTTAAACCAAGATCTGTCCTGGGGTCCATTCGGCAGGTGATGCAGTTATTGTCCTAAAAAACAACTTTTAACCCCTTGCCTCTAAAGCCTGTTTTGGCCTTAATGACCAAGCTAATTTTTCAAAATCTGACCTGTCTCACTTTATGCGCTTATAGCTCAGTGATGCTTTAACGTATGCTAGCGATTCTGAGATTGTTTTTTCTTCACATATGGCACTTTATGTTTGTGGCAAAATTTGGTCACTTAATCCAAAAAGAGAAACGGAGAGGGCACTCACCCTTTTTTGACGTGACTTTCTTTATTGCAGCATAGTGGATTAAAACTTACAGGACGTGTGCGGGCTCATCCATGGGACGCCAGCACCTAGCAGATAGGTAACAGCTGGTTCGCGCTTGCGCGTTTCGTCAGGAGGTCTGACGAAGCGCGCAAGCGCAAACCAACTGTTACCTATCTGCTAGGTGCTGGTGTCCCATGGATGAGCCCGCACACGTCCTGTAAGTTTTAATCCACTATGCTGCAATAAAGAAAGTCACGTCAAAAAGGGTGAGTGCCCTCTCCGTTTCTCTTTTTGGATTATGATACCTGCTGTTGTTATCTAAGAGAGTGAGCACCAACCAGTGAGCATAGACAGCATATGTGTTTGGTGTGTCTAATCCGGCGAGATATAAAAAGGTGACTGATATACGCCTCCTGGAGTAGTGCCGGTAGCTTTTTTCCTTTCCATTTTATTGAAAATTTGGTCACTACTTTGTGTGTTTTTTTGTGAAAAACATCAAAATATCATGAAAAAAGTGAAATTTTTGCATTTTATGAACTTTGAAATTCTCTGCTTTTTTTAAAAAAGGGAGTCGTATCACATAAATTAGTTACTAAATCACATTACCAATATGTCTTCTTTAGTCTAGCTTCATTTGGTAAACAATTTGGTTAGCCAGATGAAGTGTGGCTAGTCCACACGAAACGATCGTCGCTATCCACTGTATGTCCATGTTTACATCCTCCCATTCACCCCCCTGATGCCTTTCTGTACAAGAATGTTGAATCAATAAAGAAGATTTCACTACAGACCGGTGAGTTGCCGCAGTTTCTCCTTTACTTCACTGGACTTTATTTGGTGAACATTTTACTTTTTTAGGGTGTTACTGGGGTTAGAAATTTATTAGCAACTAGAAAATGTACCCGGCGCTGCCCGGGTATAAAGTGTCAGTGTGTTAATTAGATTTGTTCTAAGGTGCCCAGGAGGCCAAGCTAAAGGTATTGTTTAATCAGAGTTAATCAGTGGAATTAGTGTATACCTGTAGTGCATAGTTGGAGGGGTTCTGTATACCCACAATGTATAGTTTTTAGGGGTCTTGCATATCTGTAGTGCATAGTTGGAGGGGTTCTGTATACCCACAATGTATAGTTTTTAGGGGTCTTGCATATCTGTAGTGCATAGTTGGGGGGGCTGTATACCTATAGTGTATAGTTGGGGGGGTCCTGTATACCTGTAGTGTGTAGTTGGGGGGTCCTGTATACCTGTAGTATGTAGTTGGGGGGGGCTGTATACCTGTAGTGTATAGTTGAGGGAGGTCCTGTATACCTGCAGTGTACAGTTGGTGAAGGTCCTGTATACCTGTACTGTATAGTTCGGGGGTCCTGTATACCTGTAGGATATAGTTGGTCCTGTATACCTGTAATGTATAGTTGGTGGAGGTCTTGTATACCTGTAGTTTATAGTTTGAGGGTCCTGGATACCTGTAGTGTATAATTGGTGGAGGTCCTGTATACCTGTAGTATATAGTTTGGGGGTCCTGTATACCTGTAGTGCATAGTTTGAGGGTCCTGTATAACTGTAGTATAGAGTTGGTGGGAGTCCTGTATACCTGTAGTGTATAGTTTGGGGTCCTATATACCTGTAGTATATAGTTGGTGGAGTTCCTGTATACCTGTAGTATATAGCTTTGGGGTCCTGTATACCTGTAGTGTATAGTTTGGGGTCCTGTATACCTGTAGTATATACTTGGTGGAGTTCCTGTATACCTGTAGTATATAGCTTTGGGGTCCTGTATACCTGTAGTAAAGAGTTGGTGAAGGTGCTGTATACCTGTAGTATAGAGTTGGTGTAGGTCCTGTATACCTGTAGTGTATAGTTTTGTGGTCCTGTATACCTGTAATGTATAGTTTGGGGTCCTGTATACCTGTAGTATATAGTTGGTGGAGGTCCTGTACACCTGAAGTATATAGTTGGTGGAGGTCCTGTATACCTGTAGTGTATAATTTTGGGGTCCTGTTTACCTGTAGTGTAAAGTTTGGGGTCCTGTATACCTGTAGTATATAGTTGGTGGAGGTCCCGTGCACCTTTAGTGTATAGTTTTGGGGTCCTGTATACCTGTAGTGTCCTGTATACCTGCAGGGTCGTATTTACCATTAGGCACCCATGGTCTGGTGCGTAGGGTAGCACCTTGCAGAGGGGCAGTACCCTCCCGTTCAGACTTGCCAGAAAATCTTTGGTCAGGTCTTGTATAGCGGTGTTATCCAGTCACAGTATGGCGGTATTGGTCAGGTTTGGTATGGCAGTGTTATCCAGTCACAGTATGGCGGTATTGGCAGGTCTGGTGTGGCGGTGTTCTCCAGTCACAATGTGGTGGTATTGGTCAGGTCTGGTATAGTGGTGTTATCCAGTCACAGTATGGTGGTATTGGTCAGGTCTGGTATGGCAGTGTTATCCAGTCACAGTATGGCGGTATTGGTCAGGTGTGGTGTGACAGTGTTATCCAGTTACAGTATGGCGGTATTGGTCAGGTCTGGTATAGCAGTTTTTTCCAGTCATAGTATGGTGGTATTGGTCAGGTGTGTTATGACAGTGTTATCCAGTCACAGTATGGTAGTATTGGTCAGGTCTGGTATGGCAGTGTTATCCAGTCACATTGTGGTGGTATTGGTCAGGTCTGGTATAGCGGTGTTATCCAGTCACAGTATGGCGGTATTGGTCAGGTGTGTTATGACAGTGTTATCCAGTCACAGTATGGTAGTATTGGTCAGGTCTGGTATGGCAGTGTTATCCAGTCACAGTGTGGTGGTATTGGTCAGGTCTGGTATAGCGGTGTTATCCAGTCACAGTATGGCGGTATTGGTCAGGTGTGTTATGACAGTGTTATCCAGTCACAGTATGGTAGTATTGGTCAGGTCTGGTATGGCAGTGTTATCCAGTCACAGTGTGGTGGTATTGGTCAGGTCTGGTATAGCGGTGTTATCCAGTCACAGTATGGCGGTATTGGTCAGGTCTGATATGATGGTGTTATCCAGTCACAGTGTGGCGCTATTGGTCAGGTCTGGTATGGCGGTGTTATCCAGTCACAGTATGGCGGTATTGTTCATTTCTGATATGATGGTGTTATCCAGTCACAGTATGGCGGTATTGGTCAGGTCTGGTATGGCAGTGTTACCCAGTCACAATATGGTGGTATTGGTCAGGTCTGGTATGACAGTGTTATCCAGTCACAGTGTGGCGGTATTGGTCAGGTCTGGTGTGGCAGTGTTACCCAATCACAGTTTGGTATACCTGTAGTGCCCTGTATATACATGTCCTGTATAGATGGAGTAGGGGGTCCTGTATATACATGTACTGTATAGATGGAGTAGGGGGTCTACCAGTTATTACTGTGGATGTTGTGAGGCAGCTGCCCTAGCAACCATTGCTCCCTGTGAAAATGAAAGCAGTAATCCTATTGGTTGCTAAGGCTCCAACTGCCGTGTCTGCTGCAGCTAATTATATCACCTGTGTTTGCAGTGAGGAGATTTTCCCATTCATCTCTATGGGGCGCCGCTCTTTCCCCTCCCCCTCCCCTCCTGTACATCTGGCGGGGACGGGACCTTCGCTAAAACCTTCCCGGGCACCCAATGTATCTGTGTGCCAAATTTGGGGGCAAAAGGTTCAGGCATTTGGAAGTCTATTTGGGACAGACAGTCAGACAGACAGACAGACTTTGATTTTTATATTAGCAATTTATCACATTTTCGTGAAAGCTTCCAAAACTGATTCTTTTAGGGACCAGTTCTTTTTTTAAATGGATTTAGGAGGCTTGTGTACTGGAAACCCCCATAAGTGACCGCATTTTGCAAACTACACACCTTAAAGAATTAATCTAGGGGTATAATGAACATTTTAACCCTACAGGGGCTGGAGGAAAGTATTCACAATTAGGCCGTAAAAAATTGAAAATTAAAATTTTCCAATAATATATACGTTTAGATTAAAGTTTCTCATTTTCAAGGAACATGAGAAAAAAATCATCCCAAAATTTTTAACGCAGGTTCTCCTGAGTACAACGGTACCCCATATGTGGGTGTAAACCACTGTATGCGCACACAGCGTGGCTCAGAAGGGAAGGAGCACCAATTAATTTTTTTAATGCAGATTTTGCTGAAGAAGTTTCTGAGTGACAGGTGCGTTTGCAGTGCCCCTGTAGTGCTAGCGGAGTAAAATCCCCCCATAAGTCACCCAATTTTTGAAAGTGCACCCCTCTAAGAATTCATCTTGGGGTGTGGTGACCATTTTGACCCCACAGGTATTAGAGGAAAGTATTCAAAATTAGACACTAAAAATGAAAAACCGGAATTTTTCCAGTAATTTGTTCGTTTAGTTTGAAATTTCTCAATTTCACGAGGAACAGGAAAAAAAAAGTACCACAAAATTTGTAACGCAGGTTCTCTTGAGTACAACGGTACCCCATATGTGGGCATAAACCACTGCATGGGCACACAGGATGGCTCAGAAGGAAGGGAGCGCCAATTAGCATTTTCAGTGCAGATTTTTCTGAAGAAGTTTCTGAGCACCAGGTGCGTTTGCAGAGCCCCTATAGTGCCAGCTGAGTAAACCCCCCATAAGTCACCCCATTTTAGAAAGTGCACCCCTCAAAGAATACATCTCGGGATGGGGTAAGCAATTTCACCCCACAGGTATTAGAGGAACGTATTTAAAATTAAACAGTAAAAATGAAAAACTCGAATTTTTCCAATAATATGTTCGTTTAGTTTGAAATTTCTCAATTTTACGAGGAACAGGAGAGAAAACGTACCCCAATATATGTAACACAGGTTCTCCTGAGTAGATCGGTACCCCATATGTGGGCATAAACCACTGTATGGGCACACAGCCGGGCTCAGAAGGAAGGGAGCGCCAAAGTGTCAACGGAGTAAAACGCCCCCATAAGTCACCCCATTTTAGAAAGTACACCCCTCAAAGAATTCATCTTGGTGTGCGGTGAGCATTTTGACCCCACAAGTATTAGAGGAAAGTTTTCAAAATTGGCCATTAAAATTGAAAAAGTAGAATTTTTCCAATAATATGTTTGTTTAGTTTTAAATTTCTCAATTTCACGAGGAACAGGGGAGAAGATGTACCCCAAAATATGTAAGGCAGGTTCTCCTGAGTACAAAGGTACCCCATACGTGGGCATAAACCACTGTATGGGCACACAGCCGGGCTCAGAAGGAAGGCAGCGCCAATTAGCATTTTCAGTGCTGATTTTTCTGCAGAAGTTTCTGAGCGCCAGGTGCCTTTGCAGTGCCCCTATAGTGTCAGCAGAATAGACCCCCCCAAAAGTCACCCCATTTTGAAAAGTAAACCCCTCAAATAATTCATCCTAGAGTGCTGTGAGGGGTTTGACCCCACGGATATAAGAGGAAAGTATTCAAAATTGGCCAGTAAAAATTAAAAACTCGAATTTTTCAATAATATGTTGGTTTAGTTTAAAATTTCTCAATTTCACGAGGAACAGGAGAGAAAACGCACCCCAAAATCTGTAACGCAGGTTCTTCTGAGTAAAATGGTACCCCATATTTGGGCATAAACCACTGCATGGGCACACAGCGGGGCTCAGAAGGAAGGGAGTGACAATTTGCTGGAGCAAAACTGCAGCTAGTAATAGTTATTAGAATAGCGCAGTTACTAAAATACAATAAAAAATTAGATTACAGGTAATCTGGAGGTGGATACGGGCAACCTGCGGTGGTTATGGCAACCTGCAGTGCTTACAGACAATGTGGGGTGGTAACGGGCAACATGGGGTGGTAACAGGCAATGTGGGGTGCTTATGGATAAACTGAAGTGCTTATAGGTTATCTGGGATGGGTACCTGTAACTTGGGGTGGTTACGGGCAATCTGGAAAAGGTCACTCTCAATTTGGGGTGGTTACGGTCAGCGTGCGGTGGTTAGAGGCAACGTGCGGTGGTTAAAGGCAACGTGCGGTGGTTAGAGGCAACGTGCGGTGGTCAGAGGTGACGTGCAGTGGTTAGAGGCAGCGTGTGGTGGTCAGAGGCGACGTGCGGTGGTCAGAGGTGACGTGCGGCAGTCAGAGGTGATGTGCGGTGGTTAGAGGCAGCGTGTGGTGGTCAAAGGCGACGTGCGGTGGTCAGAGGTGACATGCGGTGGTCAGAGGCAACGTGCGGTTGTTAGGGGCAATGTGCGGTAGTAACATGCAATCTGGGGTGGTTACTGACAATCTGGGGGGTTACGGACAATCTGGGGGTTACGGACAATCTGGAGGATGTCACTGGCAATTTGGGGTGGTTATGGGCAACGTGCGGTGGTTACGGGCAACGTGCGGTGGTTATGGGCAACGTGCGGTGGTTATGGGCAACCTGCGGTGGTTATGGGCAACCTGCGGTGGTTATGGGCAACGTGCGGTGGTTACGTGCAATCTGGCATGATTACGGGCAACCTGGGGCGGATACGGGCAACCTGGGGCAGTTACGGGTAATCTGGGGGGGTTAGGGGTAATTTAGGAGTAAACTGCAATTATTACTATATTAAAAAGTGTGTGTTTTATTTTTTTTTTGTATGTTTTTCACTTTTACACATTCATTTTCACTATATTACTATGATTACTGTGATATTTTCTATCACAGTAATCATAGTTCAGTGACAGGGACCAAATTGGTCCCTGTTACTTAAAATTTTCAGAGCTGACTGGTTCTGAAGCGCATGCGCACTTCAAAAGCAGTCAGGACGCCGAGGAGGACGGACCTCCCTGGATCAGGTAAAGTATATGGGGGTGACTGGAGGAGGTGGGGGGCAACTTGGGGGGGGCACAGTGGCACTTTTTATCCCCTGTCACCAATCATTTATGGTAACAGGGGATAAAAAGTGCATCCCTGCACTGGGAACAGGCGATCAGCAGTATATAGTATATACCGCTGATCGCCTGCTCCAGGACCCCACAGGGGGTCCACGATCACTGCCCCATGCTCTCAGCTACCTCCGGCGGCGTAGAGCATGGGGATTTGATTATTTATTTAATTTCCATCGCTGTGAATAGACATAGTCTGTTCACAGCTATGGGGATGGCCATCTTGGATGGGATGGCCGCCCGTGGAGGGAGCTGGTTAGTTATGGCCCTACTAGGGGGGCTGATTTGGGGTCTGAGGGATATATTTTCATCTCCCCCCACCTTGGATTCATGGTGGGGGAGATGAAAGCTATTGGCGGCGCCGGTAATGGCTGGTACTGGCAGATCGCCGCTATAACGGTAATAGCGTTGATTGCCGGTACCGGGGGGGAGCTGGAACGGGCCAGGGGGACATAGAGGTAGTGGCAGCGGGAGGAGGCAACATGCCACAGCCTCCTCCCGCCGCCCAATCGCCGCCATACACAACAAATCTCCCCATAGACGCTGCGGTCGCATTGACTGCGGCATCTATGGGGTTAATTGCCCAGTGGGAGCGCAGCACCTCTCCGGGCAGTGGCAGCAGGAGGAGGCTGTGTGACACAGCCTCCTCCTGCTGCCCGATCTCCCATAGGGACAGCAGGGGGAGGCAGGGAAAGCATGACGTTTGGGGAACGTCATGTTGCAGGAACTACCTGCTTTACATGACGTTCCCCAAACATCATTTTGCGGCAAGGGGTTAAACAGGCAGCCCTGAATCAAATTGCCATGGCCTAGATTGTGTATGCATTAGGCTGGCACAACCCCTCTGTCCTTCCTCCCCGCCCTCGTCATCATTAGGAATGCTCCAGGCAGATTTTTTACTATTCATCACCTGTGTCAGCACGGCACATGGGCTGGATCGTTAAGGCACCTGTGGAATGTTCAGACAGGAGAAAATGTTCTAGGGGCATTCCTAATGATGAAGAGGGTGGGGAGGAGGGAAGGAGGGGTGGTGCAAAGTTACGGCACAGATATTCTAGGCCACGGCCATTTGACACAAGGCTGCCAGTTTAAAAGTTGTTTTTTAGGACAATAACTGCATCACCTGCCGAACGGACCCCAGGACTGATTTTGGATTAAAAGCAGCTATCTGAAGGTACAAGTGGTTTGGGGGGGACAGATTGTGGGTACAGAGTCGCTTTAAAAAGCTCCTATATTACAGACTCATTCAATTATTTAAATTCAAATAAGTCAGTGATTGCAATTTTTCATAGAATTCTCAGCTCTGCCCATTAGATGATTGTCAAGCAAGGGTTATTCAAGTTTTAATGAATTTCCATAGATACTCTAAATGAGTTGTCATAGAGAGGCAAGCCCTTTCACTTGACTTTATCTAAGAAGTTAAATCCAATCCAGTTATTACCAAAGTAGAGTATATGGCCATTAACTTTTGGCCTAAAATTTCACTGCCATCATCTTTCTAGTGACATGAAGGTTGTAATGTTTGCCTCCAGCCTCCCAAAATATTCTGTGTAATACAAATCTCTTTCATAGTCACTTCAATTCCCCAGAGTCAAAGCAGCAGAACATTTTGTCATTTTTACAAAGCATTGTTTTAGTTTCCTTGAAAGCTTGGTGATTATAGCAGTGGTTGCTGATGTGTATGGTTGATGTGTATGAACATACCCTGGTTACAGTTTGGTACCATTCTTTGTAATACTATATTTGTAGTTACTGCCTATTTGCAGTCATTGCCATTATACAATCAGGCTACTGTAAAGACACAGTCACATACTACATGGCATCTAGGACCAAAGTAAACAACTATTCTATTTAATTACCCATCACTAAAACATATTAATAGAAATAATCCAATTCACATGGCACTACCTAAATGCTAATAATACAAATTACATAGATATTTTTATCATAGTAAAAAATAAGTTAGGCTTCCTAGAGTATGGCAGTTTATTTAAGTACCAATTAAACTAGTATTCTGGTATTGTAACATTTTATTTAAATAAAACTATCACTCCAAGACATATAACTGACTAATATAGTGTTATCACAAACTGTACTGGCTTTTGCAGAGGGTAAGGTTCTTGAGGTGGGGTCACTCTATATACCACTGTCAGGATTTAAGGTCCCCATATACCTTATACTTTAGTTGGCCGTACCTGCCGCTCTCAGCCAATCGTCCATCCGTCAATTACTGAAGGTGTATGGGGAACTTTAGTCAACACTGTTTATAGGAACAAATAACTAGTGTGCTGAGAAGCTCCTAAAGCACTAAAAAAAGTTGACTGCTCCTAAATGTAAATTATCTCATTGAGCAAGGAGAAAATTCACAAGGTTTATTTTGACAAGTTAATCTTTTTGCTTTTATTTTCTATATACTATCTATGTTTACATACCATGTATTGTAACGGTCACTGACTAAAACCCAATGCTGGAAATTCAGAAAATAAAATTGTCTTTATTGGATTGCTAGACGATGTGTTTTGAGAGGTGTAATCCTCCCTTCATTATCATCAGTTATCATCAGTTGCCAGCGGGATAGTTATGGCAGTAGCATTCCTGCCATCTTCTACAGTATCTTCTATTTTGAATCAACTTTGTATTTTTGGCAAGCATTGAGATGCAATCCCAGATATATTAAGCCATCTAATGCTGCGTTTACAGGGAACGAATTTGCACGATAATCATACGTGTAAATGCTGCGAACGATCAAACGACGAACGAGAACTCGTTCATTTTGAGCTTACAACATGTTCTAAAATTGTCGTTCATCGTTCGCAAAAAATTTGCAGATCGTTTACTGTAAACAGTCGTTTGCCAATTTAAGCAATGTGTGAGATATGCTTAAGCAATCGCAAAACGATCGCAAAATGAATTTCCGTACGATATATCGTACCGTCTAAACGCTGACCATTATGGAAATAAAATCGTTACTCCGACATCGTTAATCGTACGATCGGGCCAATTATCGTTTCGTGTAAACGCAGCATGGTGTCAAGCTCATAGCTATTTTCTTTTTTAAGATGTCACTCTCCCATGATCATCTACCATCATCTCAAGAGGCTTGTCCGGATCTTTTCTCTGAGATGAAGCCCCCCGCCACTGACTGATATCACCACCTCTGAACACCCCCATTACTCCCTGTCATATACCCATACATATATTTATTGGGACATGTTGGGAAGAATAAGGCATGTATACCGTGTGCTGCCTTGTGCTGAACAATACAGACAGATGAGCAGACAGAGAATGAATAAAGAATTAAATATTCTGCAGGAGTTCTGGGTTTGGAACTTACAGAAGTGCTGTGGAAGAGATATAGGACGATTGGCATGTGCCTCCTGGGAAAGCTGGGTGACCTTCAGCATGGGCATGGGAGTTACAGCAGTCTGGCTCCCAGGGACTTGACCCCTGGGAGCCAGACTGTTGTGGCACTGCACTTGAACCAGCCAGGAAGGGGGTTAAGTTCCCCCTTCCTTGCTGGGGCAGATGCAGTTTGCTCTCCATGGGGGGGGATGGTAGGGGTTGGGGGTTACATGTTGCTTCATTCAGAGTTGCTAGCAGTCCCAGGATGTCCCGGTAAGCCTACCCCCACAATGGGAAATCCCAGGACTGCGAGCAACTTGGGATGAAGCAGCAGGTAACCCCCAGCCCCTACCATCACCCCCCTCCCCCAGAGCTCACTGCAACTGCCCCAGCAAGGAAGGGGGGAACTGAACCCCCTTCCTTGCTGTTGCAGGTGCAGTGCCACAAGAGTCTTACTCCCAGGGGGTTAAGTCCCTGGGAGCCAATCTGTAACTCCCATGTCAATGCTGAAGGTCACCCAGTTTTTCCAGGATCCTGTAAGTGTTAACCTTACAGGATTCTGGGAAAGTTGGGTGACCTCCAGCAAGGGCATGGGAGTTAGAGTCGGGCTCCCAGGGGGTTAACTCCTTACTTGCTGCTTGTTTTTGCTTGTTTTTTTACTTTTTGTTTTTCAGATACCGGTATGCAGAGGATTACGTTGGATTCGTTTGGACTACCTTGATAATAAGCGGACTTTAATGTACAATAAAAGTCCAGGGGTGTGGGGGTGTTTTTATTTAAATTTAAAAAAATTCTAGTTGTGTTGTGTTTTCTTAGTAGTGGAATCTGTCTGGTAGAAGGAGTCCATTACTAAGTCGGGATTTAGTGTTAGCCGATTTAAAATGGTTAACACAAACCCCCCCCCCCCCCATTATTACCCCAGTACTCAATGCCACCAGGGGTACTGGGAAGAGCCGGGTGCCAGTAGTCCCGGAGCGTAAAAACTGGACTGGGCGGTAGCAGGCTGATATTATAAGCCTTGGGGATCCTTTTTTTTTTTTTATTTAAATTACCAGCCTGCTGCTGCCCAGTCCAGGAGTGCCAATTTTGACGCTCCGGGACTACGGGCACCCTGCTCTTCCCAGTACCCCTTGTGGCATTGGGTACTGGGGTAATAATGGGGGGTTAGTGTTAGTCATTTTATACCAGATAAAACTAAATCTATAAGACAGCTTCTACTACTAAGTCTGTAAATTAAGGAAAGAAAACACAACACACCTAAAATAAAATTATTCAAATAAAAACACACCCCTCATTGACCATTTTATTGCACATTAAAGTCCGCTAGTCATGGACGTTGTCCAAACAAATCCGATGTAATCATCTGCATGCCGGTATCTGAAAAAGAAAGGGAGAAGAAAATGCTCTTTACCTAGGAGGCAAACCAGGGCCTAGAATGAGACTATTTAGAGACAGTTCTGAGACAAACAAATCTGCACCACAGAAAATAGACCAGGCTTATCCCTGATAGTAAATTGCACTTTAAATCGACCAGTCTATTCTTGCCAAAGCAGAAATAGACACTTAGAAAAATCCCCTGTTGATAAATCTCCCCCCATAGTATATTTATTATCCACAATATACAGTGAGGAAAATACTGTGGGGGGGATTTATCAACAGGGGATTTAAAGTGCAATTTACTATCAGGGATAAGCCTGGTCTATTTTCTGTGGCGCAGCCTTCTTTGTCTCAGAATTGTCTCTAAATAGTCTCAGAACTGTCTCTAAATAGCTTCATTGGCCCTGAGTTGCCTCCAAGGTAATGAGCATTTTTTTCTCCCTTTCTTTTTCAGATTCCAGCACGCAGATAATTACATCGGATTCGTTTGGGCTACGTCGATGACCAGTGGACTTTACTGTGCAATAAAATGGTCAACGAGGGGTGTGGGGGTGTTTTTATTTGAAAAAAAAAATTTCTAGGTGTGTTGTGTTTTCTTTCATTACTATTTTGACTTAGTAGTAAAAGCTGTCTGATAGAGGGAATACATTTCTAAGTAAGGACCTAGTGTTAGCCGGTATAAAATGGCTAACACTAACCCCCCCCCCCCATTATTACCCCAGTACCCAATGCCACCAGGGGTACTAGGAAGAGCCGGGTGCCAATGGTCCCGGAGCGTCAAAATTGTTTTTTTAACCCAGCTGGTTATGGAAAGGGGGGGGGGGGGGGGAATCCTATGTTTTTGTTTTTTTAAAGTAAATAAATGGTAAAAAAAAAACGCATAGGATTCCCCCCCCCCCCCTTTTCCATAACCAGCCGGGTTAAAAACCAAGTAATAGCAGCCTGGTAACACTAGGGTGGGAAGGGCCATTTATTTTGGCCCTCCCCAGCCTAATATTACCAGCCTGCTGCCGCCCCAGTCCAGAAGCTCCAATTTTGACGCTCCAGGACCACTGGCACCCGTCTCTTCCCAGTACCCCTGGTGGGTACTGGGGTAATAATGGGGGGGTTAGTGTTAGCCATTTTATACTGCCTAACACTAAGCCCTGAGTTAGTAATGGATTCCGTCTATTAGACGGCTTCCACTACTAAGTCTGTAAAGTAATGAGAGAAAACACAACACACCTAGAATTTTTTTTATTCAAATAAAAACACCCCCCACACTCCTCGTTGACCATTTTATTGAACAATAAAGTCCGCTGGTCACCGACGTAGTCTAAATGAAGTCGACGTAATCCTCTGCATGCCGGTATCTGAAAAACAAAAAGAAAAGACACAAGCAAAAACAAACAGTAAGTAAGGGGTTAAGTCCCTGGGTGCCAGACTGTAACTCCCATGCCTATGCTGGAGGTCACCCAGCTTTCCCAGCATCCTGTAGGGGTTAACCTTACAGGATACTGGGAAAGCTGGGTGACCTCCAGCATAGGCATGGGAGTTACAGTCTGGCTCCCAGGGACTTAACCCCTTACTTGCTGTTTGTTTTTGCTTAAGTCCCTGGGAGCTAGACTGTAACATCCCATGCCTATTCTGGAGGTCACCCCGCTTTCCCAGCATCCTGTAGAGGTTAACCTTACAGGATCCTGGGAAAGCTGGGTGACCTTCAGCGTGGGCATGGGAGTTACAGTCTAGCTCCCAGTGACTTAACCCCTTGGAATTGAATGCAGAAGGTGCAACAGCACCAATAGCTCCAAATGATGCAGCTGTATTTGTCCGCTTGATTTTGCCATAAAACTTTGAAGATTATTACACTTGGATGCTGTTGGACTCCTACTCTACAAGTTAACCCCTTGGAAGTCAGACTGTTCTGGCACTGCACCTGCCCCAGCAAGGAAGGGGGTTAAGTGCCCCCTTCCTTGCTGGGGCAGATGCAGTGAGCTCTGGGAAGGGGGGAGGGTGATGGTAGGGGCTGGGGGTTACCTGCTGCTTCCTCCAGAGTTGACAGCAGTCCCGGGATGTCCCAGTAAGGCCCCCCCCCTGCGGCAGTAAGCTCCACCCCTGCATCGGATGTGGTCAGTATAGGGGCGGGGCTTACTGTCACGGGGGCGGGGCTAATCGGGACATGTCGGGACTACTAGGGACTCTGGATGAAGCAGCAGCAGGTAACACCGAGCCCCTACCATCACCCTTGCTCCCCATGGAGAGCCAACTGCATCTTTCCCAGCAAGAAAGAAGGGAATTAACCCCCTTCCTTGCTGGTGCAGTGTCAGAACAGTCTGGTCCCCAGGGGCTTAAGCCCCTGGGGACCATACTGTAACTTCTCTGTCCGGATTTTAAATTTCCTGCTCAAAAGCAGACTGCTTTCTGCTTCTGGGTGGGAAACCCTGTAGGCAGGGAATCCCGGCTTAATGAGGGGATTCCCTGCTCGTGTACTGTAAGGAGGGGTGTGCTGTGCACCCCTCCTTAATGTACAGCCCCAGAGGGGTAGTAGTGATGCTACTGCATCACTACATAGCCCCTTACACTCCATGGACCGGGTGCACTGCACCCGACCCACGGAGCATACGGCTCCACATTATAGGTGGTGAAATACACCACCTCTAGTGTGGAGTCAGTCTGGGACCCAAGTGCAACTATTTTAGTTAGTCGCACATGATAAATCATGCCTACTTTCAGCCTAAGCTGAAAATTTTGCGCAGCTATGCGGTTGCTCAAAATTTTGCGACTTTTCTATGCCAAAAAAGTGGCCTATATTTTTGATAAATCTCCCTATGTGTTTTTAACTTTATAAGACACACCCAGACAGGGTGGCCCAACAGTGTCAGACCGCCCTGACTTCTTCCCTCATGATCGGTCAGAGCGCTGATTCTGCTGAGTGAACTGTGCAATGACTGAAAGTTGCACATTCCTCTCCCTTTTGCTGCTTTACACCAATCAGTGAGATCACCGCCAGGCAGGAGAAGAATCTGGATGTGATGTGCATCAAACCCAGATTCCCTTATAGAGGTCCCATCTGAGAACTTACTTAGAACAGGAGCTGAAGTTTATGTCTGAACAGGCTAATTCCAAGGGTCCTAAGAAAGATCAGACAGGACAGAGGCTATGTTGTTCTTATAGCTCCCTTTTGGCCAAGGAGGGTATGGTTTTCATGGTTGAGAAACATGTCCACAGCCAATCCCTGGGATCTGGGTAACTTTTGAGAGGTTCCCATGTCTTTGTAATGCACTTTACAGAAAAATGATCTCTTTATTCTTTACATCAGTCCGAATACAATGATAGCCATGTTTTTGTAGCTTTTCTAATATTTCACTTGTTTCACTTATTAAACTAGTTTTGTTTTGCAAATAATTATGATTAAAATTGTCCTATTGTGACTTGCATACACTGTTTAATGCTATGTCATAGCATTGCACTGATCAGTATTATCTCTGTGATCACTGCAGCGTGTCTTTAACATTGTGGACCCTATGAAGCTCCTAAGCTTGCTTTATAGTGCCATAGCGTATTGGTCATCTGGTCACAAGTGCCTATGCCATATACCATGGGTCATCTAAGGGTTAAAGATCCAAGGATCCATTGTGAGTTGGAGATGGACTTCTCGAGGGGTGCTGTTAGGGGTGCTCAAAGAAAATAAATTACCAGTTAGTAATTTATGTTGTTTTTTTTAATTTGTAAAGGGCGAAGGTATGATACTCTTCTCTATAAACTGATAAATGAAGGACATGTTTATACTTTAGGGATATTTTAAAGGTAAGTAGGCTTCCTTAATGAATTTTGCAAAGCCTTCTTAGTTGTCAAGGTTAACATTATGGACATCCTGCTTCTAATGAGCAAGAAAGGAATTGCTTCTAAGAGTTATTGAGGATATAATAAAAAAGGCCAGCTGATAAAATTTAAGGCAGAAATGTATTACATTTTATGAATATCTGTATACTGTTATTAGCTAAGATTATGGCTATATTCACTGCCAACACTTCATTAAACCAAATAATTATGTCTAACTATATGTTACACTGAATTTACTGTCATCAACTGTACCAATGCCGACATAAAAAACATTTTCCTATTGAACATTGAGCTCAAATGTTTGGGGACAAAAAATAACTTTAGGGAAGGATTTAGTGTTTAGGTGTATAAAGCATAATTCCATTGCAGCATTGCAAAATATTGCAGGCCAAAATGTGTCATACCCATCTGACGGTGCAATGAGAGGTTAAAGTTAAGTTCAGACACCAGATTTTGCAACTGAAAATCATTATAGCTGACACACTGTGGATTAAAAAGTGCTTAACTTAAGGGTCTGATAATCTTCTATTTAATAGGCATGATATGGCTTTCAAACATGCATGACATGTCCTCAAATATGCAGTGAAGAATCTGCATGAATAGATTTTTATAAACCTTTCATATGTATTGTAATGAAAATCCAAATAAATCATGTAAGCCTCTGCACATTCTAGGCTGAATAGTAAATTGGGTGGTCCCAATCAGTGACTGACAACTGTATAGGTGGGTATAATTACTTTTATTACTGAAAGAGTAGTAGATGCTTGGAACAAACTTCCAGCAGATGTAATTGGTAAATCTACAATCTACAACAGAATTTAAACCTGCCTGGGATAAACATATATTTATCCTAAAATATTAAGAAGGAAAATACTAAAAGGGCACATATCCAAAAAGAAGTATGGGACAGCGCTCACCGATGTGGATAAACAGTCCGACTGTGCTTTCATGTGTCTTGGTTAATACTCACAGACAACTGTCACATTACATTTTTGATTAGGCAGCACTCAGGTATATCTGAGGAGACTAATTTAAGGTCTCACGCTAGCAGGGGTGACGTCACACATCTTGATATTCACAGAAAACCAGGATACAAGGGATTATTGGAGTAATAAGAGTAATTTGTATCTTGGTCTATTCTGTGAAAAAAGTACAATTTTGCGTCACCGTTGTTATTTTTTTCAGATTCGTAACAAACTTTTTTACCGGTTTGGTTCGCTCATCCCTAAAGCTAAGGTATAGTGGGTGGAATACACATAACAGTCTATTGTGTTTGAATAAGTAAAACACTTTCATAACCACCTATAGTATAACTACACACTCATGAATAGGGACAGGGCTGTCCATATTCCTCACAAAGAATAAGAAGCAAGAACATAGCCTAAAAATGATTAAGCTATATACATTACTCAGGAAAAAACTTAAATAGGACAACTCAACTTGCTAAGGATCCTGAGAGGCACAACATAACCAAACCAAAAAAGAGACATGACATTCTCTGCCTTCTGTGGACAATATTTTTTTTTATGCTGTCTTCGAATCTCATCAAGTCCACACTTAGGTGTTTGTTGAATGTAGAGATTATACAACTATTTTTGATAATTTGATTCTTATGAACTCACATTATGAATTAACCATTCACTTTCTTATTCCTGATTTTTTTAAGTATCTATACTATGAATTAATGGTTTATCACAAATTTTTTTGTAACATTTTATATATTTGATTATTTTTTGTACTGTGCACTTTAAGGCTATGTTCACACAACGTGAGAGACCGGCCGTTCCGTGACCCCGGCCAGGTCACAGAACGTCTGGTTTCTGCACGGATCATTCTGGCCGGTACTGCAGTATGGCCGTAGTGTTCTGATGCGGGCGCATCAGCGCGCGCCCCCATTAGGACTCCCCAAAGCACATAATGTAGCAAGCGTCCGGAGCTGCTCGCTTCATTGTGTGAACTGACAAGGTTTCCTACGGCCACAATTCTTTGAATTGTGGCCGCAGAAAACTGACATGTCAGTTATTTGCGGCCCCGTACGGGATCCCGGCCGGAGCGTATACGATGTGTATACGCTCCGGCCGAGATCCCACAGAAGATAAGCCAATGTGCACACCGCACAAAGTATGGCCGTTGTTGCTGATGGCAACAATGGCCATACATTTACGTAGTGTGAACATAGCTTTAGGTTGCGTACAGGCATTTGAATTCAAAATTTAATAAAAAAAAATATTTGTCATAATTCTATTAATAAAAAAATAAAACATACTTTACTTGATACAAGGCACTTGCATACTAGCAAACAACATTTTCTATATACATATGTGTGTACATATATACATCTCATCCAATACAGGCTTCTACAGCCACAACATACGCTGCTCAAGAAAAATAAAGGGAACACTAAAAAACCACATCCTAGAATGAATGAAATATTCCAGTTGCAAATCTTAATTGATTACATTAAAAAAATGCATTGAAAACAATAAAACATATGAATCATCAATGTGAATCAAAATTAATATCCCATGGACGTCTGGATTTGGCCCTACAAAGAAATGCTTCCCCACAGGATTACTGACTCACTGCCAAACTGGTCACGCTGGCAGATGTTGCAGGCAGAATGTTCTCTATGGCATCTTCAGACTCAGTGTGAACCTGCTCTCATCCATGAAGATCACAGGGCGGCATTGTCGAATATGCCGATCTTGTTTTCTCTTGCAAATGCCTATTGCCCTGCATGGTATTGGGCTGTAAGCACATCACTGACTTGTAGATGTAGAGCCCTCATTCCACCCTCATTCCACACCCATTTGGGCAGAATCCGACTCCACACTAATGAGGGGCAAATACCCCGAAACAGCTGTCTGTGGATGCATACCTTACTTGGGTGGTTTCCTTGATTGGAGACATTCCTTGGCTTGGTTGTTCCTTCATGGAGGAAGGTCTGGCTAGTTCACTGACGTTGAGACATGTGATGGTGTCTCTGCAGTGCTCTTTTGCATATTTGATTTCCGAGGGGACAATGTTCTAGAATACACTGACATCAAGACATGTGATGGTGTCTCTGCGATGTTTTGGTTGATCTCCCTGAGGTCAACCAGCGTCCTTTTGCATGCACTTACTAGGCATTGCTCCCACTAGAAAGAAACCTACTGCACACTAATGAGGGGAAAATACCCCGAAACCACTGTCTGTGGATGGATACCTTGCTTGGGTAGTTTACTTGGTTGGAGATGTTCCTTGGTTTGGTTCCCAGAGGAAGGTCTGGCTAGTTCACTGATGTCGAGACAGTGTTCTTTTGCATATTTAAGATATTTCTTGGCCCAGTCTTGAGGTTTTTTTTTCCTGTTTCTTGTTTTTCAGTCTTCCTTACCTTGGCCATGTCCCTAAGTATCGCACACCTTGTGTTTTGTGATACTCCAGTAATGTTGCAGCTCTGAAATATAGCGACTGGGAGATAATGGCATCTTGGCAGCTTCGTGCTTGATTTTCTCAATTCATGGGCAGTTATTTTGCACTTTTTTTTCACACGCTTCTTGCGACCCTGTTGGCTATTTGTCATAAAGCGCTTGATTGTTCGGTGATCACGCTTAAAAAGTTTGGCAGTTTCAAGACTGCTGCATCCCTCTGCAAGACACCTCACAATTTCTGACTTTTCAGAGTCTGTCAAATCTCTCTTCTGACCCATTTTGCCAAAGGAAAGGAAGTTGCCTAACAATTAAGCACACCTTATATAGGGTGATGATGTCATTAGACCACACCCCTCCTCATTACAGTAATGCACATCACCTGATTTACTGAATTGGTAGTTGGCTTTCAAGCCTATACAACTTGGAGAAGGACAACATGTATAAAAAGGAGGATGTGATCAAAATACTCATTTGCCAAATAATTTTGCACAGTGTAGTGGAGGTTTTGAAGTAGCTGGTCCTAGCAATCAGATTCCAGGTCTCTTTTGAAATGGAAGTAGTAATCCTATTAGTTGCTAAGGCTCCCAACTGCCATTTCTGCTGTTGAGAGCTGCAGCATTAATTATGTCACCTGTTTGTGCAGTGTGGAGAGTCTCCCAGTCATTTCTATGGGGTGCTCTTCCCCCTCCCCCTCCCCTTCTGTACATCTGGCAAGGACAGGACCTTCGGTCTAACCTTTCCAGGCACCCAATGTATCTGTGTGCCAAATTTGGGGTCAAATGGTTCAGGCATTTGGAAGTCTATAGAGGACAGATGGACACCATATAGTTACTAATACCACCATACCATAACTAAAAATCCAGTATACCAAGACCAATTATACTAGCATATAAGAAACAAATATTATCACAATACATTAACCACCACCATTACCATCCCCATACCATTACTAAATAACATCCACTGTACAATTACCAGTATCCTCCCTATACACTGACCCATTTAGAGGTAGACACCAATGGTACACAGGCTCTGCACACTATGTAAGTGATTACAGTGCAGTTACTAATGACTCACAGAAGACGTCTTTTCTGATTGCAGTTGCTCACGTTTCATATTCTTCTCCATCTTGCTAAGCCATCGTGAAGATTTTTCCTGGACACAACTCATCTCCACAGAATCTGCCAGACAAAAATTTTAGGGTTCTCACTCATATACTATAGACATCCTCTGTGCCCCCATATAGTAGTTAGGCCCCTTCTGTGCATCTATATAGTAGTTGGGCCCTTTGTGCTGTGCCCCTATAGTAATAATGTCCCCTGTCCTGCTGTGCCCCTCCATATAGTAATAATGCCCCCTGTTCCGGGGGTTTAGGGCTTGGGCTGCTGTTGGTGCCCCATGCAGTGTCCCGC
Source organism: Dendropsophus ebraccatus (assembly GCF_027789765.1). Classification (NCBI taxonomy): domain Eukaryota; kingdom Metazoa; phylum Chordata; class Amphibia; order Anura; family Hylidae; genus Dendropsophus; species Dendropsophus ebraccatus. The sequence continues at coordinate 78,068,915 of NC_091460.1, forward strand.
CACATCCTATGATTGACCGAATAATGTAAGAATGATGCAGAGAAGTGTAAGTTTAACCCACGAGTGAACTGAGCACAGTCTGGCCCCAAGGGGATTAACTTATCATTCTAGGGGCCATAATGTCACGCTTTGGGCCCTAAAGAAACCATGCACATAAGCATTTGCATTTTAGAACAACTACCACAGATCCTTAAAAAAAAATAGAGTGGAGAGAAAAATGCCACACCAAAAAAAAAACAAGTTTTGTGACTTGCAGATCACATTTGGCTGCTGGCATTTTTGAAAAAAAAAAAAAAAGTGAAATTATAAGGCAGTGTAAAACCAACTTAACACTGATGCATCCATTATTCTAAGGTTACAAGTGGAAATTCTCACACCGTAGACTTCATAGGGTATTTTTGTAATTTTGATTTCCAAGAACTGCTCTGCTATCAGTAAAAAACAATAATGTGAGCAGGCTTATGGTAACTAAAAAATTGTTATATTCTTCAGCTAAAAGGGCTAAACATTAAAGGAGAACTCCAGGCTGGGGTGATTTTTGGTAAATTGCAGGGGAGAAGTTACACGCTCTCACCTCCCCCGCTCCCACAGCTCCAGTCGCCTGGTCCCATGAAGTGTTAGACCCGTTTAGCCAGTCAGGGGCCATTGCGGTCGCTGACTGGCTGGAAGGCCTAACACGTCACGTCCCAGGTCTCCACTCAGACCCAGAAGCAGCCAGGATTGGGGACTGAAGCTGCGGGATACCAGTGAGAGCATGTCACTTCTTTCTTTCCCCCCAGCACTCTGCTAAAAATCACCCCAGCCTACAGTTCTCCTTTAAAGCGACTCTGTGCCCACAATCTGACCCCCCAAACCACTTGTACCTTCAGATAGCTGCTTTTAATCCAAGATCTGTCCTGGGGTCCGTTCGGCAGGTGATGCCGTTATTGTCATAAAAACAACTTTTAATCCTTCAGCGCTGTGTCTAACGGCCGGGGCTTACATTTGTATAAGCATGAGGCTTGCACACCCTCTCTGTCCTTCCTCTCCACCCTTCTCATCATTAGGAATGCCCCAGGCAGATTGCTTCCTATTCCCCACCTGTGACAGCCCGGCACATGGGCTGGATCGTTAATACACCTGTGCAAAGCTCAAACAGCAGTAAATGTTCCTGGATCATTCCTAATGCTGAGGAGGGTGGGGAGGAAGGACGGAGAGGTGGTGCCAGCCTAATGCATATACAAATGTAAGCCCTGGCCATTAGACACAGCACTTCAGGATTAAAAGTTGTTTTTATGACAATAACTGCATCCCCTGCCGAACGGACCCCAGGACAGATCTTGGATTAAAAGCAGTTATCCGAAGGTACAAGCGGTTTGGGGGGGGGGGTCGGATTGTGGGTACAGAGTCGCTTTAAGCTTATGGCAGCTTAAAAAGGCTATTTTCTAAGGATCTTCCACCATATAACATCTAAAATAGGTAAATATAAAAGGGCTGATGATGATCTGAATGAGGCATCTCATTTTAGTTATAGTTACTTGATATCATTTATATTAGTGGAACATTTGAGGTTTTAGCAATGACTTAGATGACAAACCTGAAGGTCATATTCCCTCAGAGATCATGGATCGTTGATTTGTTTCCATTATAAAAGGTTATATCATTTTGCATTGATTTTAAACAGATGATCATCAACAGATAAGCACCAGGATCCCACATCCTGTTAAGGAAAAGATAAGGGAAGGAAAGATAAAATTTGCCACAGAGGCATAAATAATTCAGGCTCTACAGACAATAATGAGTGAACGTGTCAATATTGTTTCTATCTGGATAAAACCCATATATATTTCATTCATAGTGAATGTGTTCTTTTCATTTTGCTATTATTAACCCCTATACCCAACATACATTCTGAACAAGTAATTTTTTTGGTATTCCATAAAAGCCGTCCATGTGGTGTAACTTTTTTATTTTTCCATTGACATACAGATATGAGGGCTTATTTTTTGCGACGCAAGTTGTTAATTTTTGTGGTGCAAATTTTTTTACCTTTTTTTCCATCTGGATCAGGACAATTACAGTAATACCAAATTTTTATAGGATTTTTTAAAATTCTTTATATATATATATATACACTACCGTTCAAAAGTTTGGTGTCACCCAAACAATTTTGTGCTTTCCATGAAAAGTCACACTTATTCACGACCATACGTTGTGAAATGAATAGAAAATAAAGTCAAGACATTGACAAGGTTACAAATAATGATTTGTATTGGAAATAACATTGTTTTTACATCAAACTTTGCTTTCGTCAAAGAATTCTCCTTTTGCAGCAATTACAGCATTGCACACTTATGGCATTCTAGCTATTAATCTATTGAGGTAAGCTGGAGAAATTGCACCCCACGCTTCTAGAAGCAGCTCCCACAAGGTAAATTGGTTGGATGGACACTTCTGGTGTACCATACGGTCAAGCTGCTCCCACAACAGCTCAATGGGGTTCAGATCTGGTGACTGCGCTGGCCACTCCATTACTGATAGAATACCAGCTGCCTGCTTCTGCTGTAAATAGTTCTTGCACAATTTGGAGGTGTGTTTAGGGTCATTGTCCTGTTGTAGGATGAAATTGGCTCCAATCAAGTGCTGTCCACTGGGTATGGCATGGCGTTGCAAAATTAAGTGATAGCCTTCCTTCTTCAGAATCCCTTTTACCCTGTACAAATCTCCCACCTTACCAGCACCAAAGCAACCCCAGACCATCACATTACCACCACCATGCTTAACAGATAGCATCAGGCATTCTTCCAGCATCTTTTCATTTGTTCTGCGTCTCACAAACATTCTTCTTTGTGATCCAAACACCTTAAACTTGGATTCATCCATCCACAACTCTTTTTTCCAGTCTTCCTCTGTCCAATGTCTGTATTCGTTTGTCCATCTTAATCTTTTTCTTTTATTGGCCAGTCTCAGATATGGCTTTTTCTTTGCCACTTTGCCCTAAAGGCCAAAATCCCGCAGCCGCCTCTTCACTGTAGATGTTGACACTGGTGCTTTGCGGGTATTATTTAATGAAGATGCCAGTTGGGGACCTGTGAGGCATCTGTTTCTCAAACTAGAGACTCTAATGTGCTTATCTTCTTGCTTAGTTGTGCAACGCGACCTGGTTAGAGCCTGTTTGTGCTTTCCTCTGAAGGGAGTAGTACACCGTTGTAGCAAATCTTCAATTTCTTAGCAATTTCACACATGGAATAGCCTTCATTTCTAAGAACAAGAATAGACTGTCAAGTTTCAGATGAAAGTTTTCTTTTTCTGGCCATTTTGAGCGTTTTATTGACCCCACAAATGTGATGCTCCAGAAACTCAATCTGCTCAAAGGAAGGTCAGTTTTGTAGCTTCTGTAACGAGCTAGACTGTTTTCAGATGTGTGAACATGATTGCACAAGGGTTTTCTAATCATCAATTAGCCTTCTGAGCCAATGAGCAAACACATTGTACTATTAGAACACTGGAGTGATAGTTGCTGGAAATGGTCCTCTATACACCTATGTAGATATTGCACCAAAAACCAGACATTTGCAGCTAGAATAGTCATTTACCACATTAGCAATGTATAGAATGTATTTCTTTAAAGTTAGGACTAGTTTAAAGTTATTTTCATTGAAAAGTACAGTGCTTTTCCTTCAAAAATAAGGACATTTCAATGTGACCCCAAACTTTTGAACGGTAGTGTGTTTGTATATGTATATACATATGTATATATATACATATATATATATATATATATATATATATATATATATATATATATATATGAAAAGCTCACTAAATACAGCACTGATGAATTAGATCTAACTATAGATTACCGAGTCGGGATCAGCGTCATTGCAACGCCGAGACCCAGCCAGGTAAGGTGAAGGGATCTTCGATCGCGGAGGGGAAACTCCCCCACTAGACACGAGAAATGGGGGACAAATACAGCTGTCCACTTTGGAAGCTGCATTTAAATGGCTTAATTAGCCGGGGGTTGGCGGATTGCCCATAATCCCAAGACTGCTCATAGCAGCTGGGAGTCACAGGCTGCACGTTGGAACCTCCATATGCGGGAAGTTGTTAAAGGACAACTCCCACGAAAAATTCTTTTTGCTTATTTAACACACATTACAAAGTTATATAACTTTGTAATGTGGTTAAATACCCGGTCTGGCCCCCTTCCCCCACTTTAGGACCCCCGAAGTTAGGACCCACCCTGAAGTTAAAGAAATTATACATTACCTATTACGGTCATCACCGTCTTACCATCTTGGCGACGACGATGACGTCAGAGCCGGGTCTTCTTCCTCCTCGGCGTCTTCATGGAAAGTGAATGGGATAGAAAAGGCTGATGGTGCACATGCGCACCAGCAGCCTTTTCATTGGCTGGAGCGCATCACATGGCTTCTAGCTTGCTCAGCCCTGATTGGCTGAGCTTGCTGGAAGCCATGTGATGGGCTTCAGCCAATGAAAAGGCTGCCGGTATGCAAGCGCACTGGCAGCCTTTTCCATCCCCTGGACCCGGAAGTGAGAGACATCGCTGGACGGTGGACAGCGTTGACGGAGAGGCGGACTGCGGGCGAATCGAGTGGCGATCCTCACCGGAGGGATGGTGAGTATGGTGTCTGTTTGTGTCTGGGTTTTTTTTGGGGGGGGGTCCCGCGGTAGTTGTCCTTTAAATATATTTATACATTGCCTATCATTTTAAGTGTAACGTAAGTGTAACATAGATAACATGTCAGCTTCACCACAAAGCAAATAAAGTAAAGGCAAAAAACCCCACCCAAAAATTGTGGTTTCACGGAAGATCAAGAATTGCTGCATTTTTTTATGTGTTTCCAAGAAAAGAAAAAAAAACGGGGAAAAAAAAATATGTGCAAGAAAGCTGGCATTAGCAAGTGCCGATCATGGCGCAAAAAATGACACCTTACACAGCCCCATAGAGCAAGATATAAAAGAGTTATTAGGATGGTAATAGAGAAATTCTAACCCCTTCCGTCAGTAACATGTATATATATGTTCCTACTGCACATACCCCGTGCAGTAGGAATGTATATATACGTTCCTGCACTGACGGGCTTACTGATGTGTGCGGGACCGCTGCAGTGAGAGCGGTCCTGTACACATCAGTGTGTCTGGGGCTGGAGGTGATGAGAGGCAGCTGCGATCCCGCAGCTGCGTTTCATTAACCCCTTAAACGCTGCTATGTATAGCGATCGCAGCGTTTAATGAACTCAGTGACAGAACAAGCAAGCCATGCTGCAGGGGTCCCGATCGCTTGTGCCAACAGGCGGGTGTAAGTCACCTACCTCCGTCCTGTCGGATCCTGTCAGATCAGCGATCTCTTCTATATAGTTCAGCTGGGGGGGGGATGTTACTGGAGGGGAGGAGGGGATCAGCAGTGTAGTGTTGTATGTGATTGTGGGGGGGGGGGGGAGGAGGGTGATGGGCAGCTTCATTCCCCACAGGCTCATCTTGCCTCTAACTTCGCATGATTCTTTCCCCTTAGCTCACAAGGCTCTGCAGCTTCAGTCGGGAGGAGGGGATGCGGGAGGGTTAATAACATAGGACCACTGCCTGATGATTTAACCCTTCCTAGACTGCACCCAGCTACAAAAATTAGTCTACTATGTTTGTGTGTAAAGAGTACAATGTGCAAAGATATGTGTAATGTCCTATGTTATGTATAGTGTGCTGCTAATGCTCTATGCATGTGTGATGTTCTATGTTATGTATAGTGTGCTAGTTATGATCTATGCATATGTGATGTCCATACTGTGTGTATATTGTATTATATATATATTATATATACATACATACAGTATATATAAATGTATGTAAGTACATATCTATTGATCTGTCTGTATATATACTAGAGATAAGAGAACTTAGGGTGGCTTCAAACTTACCGGATTTGCAGCGGATTTCACGCTGCGAGTTTGGTAGTGTGATTTTTAATGGGGTTACATACCCACAGTAGAATTTACATTCCGCTACGAGTATGTACCCCGGTCTCTTTAACCCCCTGCCACCCGCAGCATACATACATCAGTGCACGGCCCTGCTGCAGTCACTGATTGGCTAAGCAGGACTGACAGGAGCGGGGAGCCTCACATGCAGCCGCGGCGCCGAGCAGGTAATGTTTGCTGCGGGCTGCGGGCTGTGGGGGTTAAAGGGGGCGGGTTACATACTTGCAGCAGGATGTAAATTCCACTGCGGGTATGTAACCCCATTGAAAATCACACTACCAGGATTTTCAGCAGATTTCGCTGCAAAACTGTGAATTCGGTAAGTGTGAAGCTCCCCTTACAGTAAGTTCCAGAACCATGCCCGGATGGTGAAGCTGTTGATTAACGCAGCCACAACATCCTGTTCTGGTTGTGGTTTAACTTACCATAGGTTTAGAAGGGTACATCCACACATACCACATTTGCAGTAGATTAACGCTGGAAGTTTAACTGTGAAATCTGCTGCAATACTGATTTCTATTACAGTCTATGGCACTCCATCCTTGAGGCGGATTTTCATTCCTCTGGAAGAATGCATAGTGCCATAGACATTTAAAAGATAAAGCAAACCAATCACTTTCCCAGTAATGTTACTAGCGGCGCCAGTAAGATGCCAGAATGTTCCCTTATCATGTGTTTCGTGTCTTCTGTAGAGTGTTTAGCTGCTGAAATTATGTCTATTATTTTGTCCCATGAAACAAGCAGAGAGCCGGTAACTAGTCATCTGGGCTGTGACTAGTCACAGCTCTCTGCCTGTCCGCGAGCTCTACAGGATGACTGACAGGAAAAAAGTCAGTTAAAAGCCTCTTTTCCTGTCAATCATCTCAGAACGCATCCTTTTTTTAGCATACACAAAAAATTCAGTCTACCAGGTTTTTGTGTATGTTAAAAAAGCAGATGCATTTTTTTTTTTTTATAATGGAAGTCAATGGAAAAACAAATCAAAATGAATGCACACAAGTGCATTTGTTTTTCCATCCCTTTTTTCATAATTTTTTTGGAAAAAGATCGCAAAAACATAGCGTGAACCAGCCTTAGTAAATTCAGTGGGTGTAGGTGTAGATTTCTGCGATGATTTTACACCTGTTTGCACACATAAATCATGATGCACCCAGACACCCTCTAACTACTATATAACAGCTATAAACACTACAACTCCCAGCATGTACTGACAGTCCACATTTCTCAGAATACACTGAAAGTTGAAGTACAAATGAACAGATACCTCAGGGTGTTGTCCCCTCACAAACTACCACTCCCAGCATACCCTGAGAGTTTCATAAGGGTAAAAATCAGGATTGCTGATTTTAATAAATTATATATCAGAAAAAAATTAATAAAAAGCTATCAAAATTTTTCTGTTACACCAATATGATATTAATAAAACCTAGAGATCATGGCGCAAAAAATGACACCCCAACCAGCCCTGTAGGTGGAAAAATAAAAGTGCTATGGCTCTTAGAAAGCGGGGAGGAACATTGCATTAATCTGACCCGGACATTTGTGCATCAAAGGGCTCTGTCTTAAAGGGGTTAAACACATTTAGGTTTTTTTTTAAAGGTTTTAATTTTTTAAATGCATTAAAATAAAAATAAAAAGTTATAAAAGTTTCCTATCATTGTAATCATACTGACTTTAGGAACATAGATAACATGTCAGTTTCACCATCAGGGGAATGGCACAATTATTATTCCCACCCCATCCAAGAAAATAAAACAATTTATTTATTTATTTATTTTCAATTTCACTGCTTAAATAATTTTTTCCTGGTTTTGCAGCATACTTTAAGGAAATATTAAATCTGCCATTGCATAGTACAACTGGTGTCACAAAAAATAAGGGCTCACATGGGTCTGTAGGTGAAAAAAGCAAGTGTTATAGCCTTTTAAACACGAGGAGGACAAAACAAAAGTGCAAAAGTGAAAAGTGGCCCAGGAGGGAAGAGGTTAAAAAGGGTTTCCAAAGTAGTAAAACTTTTAAACCTAAGGCTGGCTTCATGTTGTTAGTAAACATGTTATTCTTAGTCAAAACACCAATAGAAACGCCATGGCGTTTTTGTTTTTTTTAGCGCCAGATGTTAGCTGGAAGTCAGATGGAAGTTTATGATTTGCTTTACATACATGGCTTTTTTTGTTTCCATACTTGAAGAGAGTAGGGGCCTGAACTACCGAAAAGTGGGAAAGTAGGGTGCTTCCTAAGACAAAGCAATATGCATAAACCACTAAGAGAACAGAGATATGTCATACATAGGAGCACACCAGCAAATGTTAAAGTACAAAAATAAGTTTATTAATGTTAACCAGACAAATACAAGAAACACAAAAAGTTTTTGGTCTGTGGCAGTTTTTGCAAAACGCAGCAGGCTAAGGGTTTGGCATTTTTTTGGCAAACTGTGGCGTTTTCTTCTATTGACTTCAATGTTAGCCTTCTGCTCCACTGAAAAATGCATATGGCACTTTTTAGTGGCGCTTTTTAGTAAGAAAAATGCCACGGTCTGGTCAGGAGGGGGTTAACTTAACCTCTGTGGGCCAGGCTGTGGGCAAGGGGGTGACAGTCTGGTCCCCAAGGGTCCCCCATCATCATCTCAATCAATCAATCAGCTTCTGCAGCGATGTCCCAGCTGCAGCGGCTGATTCACTGCACTGAGATTTGAAGAGCCAGAGCCCGGCACACTTATAGCTCAGTGTGCCAGGCTCTGGAAAAGAGAGAAGGCAGTATGGCACTCATCCCAGTAAGGAAGAGGGAACTTTACACCCTTCCTTGCTGAGATGGCTACAGTGAGAGATTAATATGACCCCATGGGGTTAAGTGAGGATGGCATGCATCCTCTCTTAACCCCTGATGTGGCACTGTAAGCAGCATCTGCCAAGGTACTGTAAGGTGCATAACACCTGTCAAATTCATGGGTGTTCTGCTCTTGGCTTTTTTGTATGTTTGTTATCTTCACTTTTGTTTACCTGATATCGGATACAGAGGATTGTGTCGGATTCGGTAAACTACATCGATGACCAATGATGTTTTTTTAATTAAATGGTCAACAAGGGATATAAGAGTGTTATTTTGTGAATAAAATACTTTTCTCAATTGTTTTGTGTTTTAATTTTCTTTTATTACAGGCCAGTATAAAATGGCTAACCCCTATTATTACCCCAATACCCACCGCAGCGTGGTACTGGGAAAAGCCTGGTACCAGTAGTCCCGGAGCATGAAAATTGACCCTTCTGGCCTGGGTGGTAGCAGGCTGGTATTATTAGACTGGAGGGGGCAAAAAAAAATCACCCTTCCCACCCTTGTACTCTGGTACTACTAGACTGCTGCTGTTTGGTTTTAAAGTGCGACTTAGTAATGGATGCCATTTATCAGACGACATATTTTATTCAAAGAATAAAACCCCAACATCCCTTGTTGACCACTTTATTAAAAAAAAAAAAAAAACCGCTGGTCATTGACATCCACCAAATCTGACACAATCCTCTTGATACCAATATCTGAAAAACAATAAGGAAAAACACACAAAAAAGCCAAGAGCAGAACACCTGTAATTTTGACAAGTGTTCTACACCTTACAGTATGCAGCATCTTGACAGACTGCTTACAGTCTGCCACACAAGGGGTTAAGTGAGGATACATGTTATCCCCCATGGGGGCCACATTGATCTCACACTGTACCCATCCCAGCAAGAAAGAGGGCTAAAGCAACTCTGTAACCACAATCTGTGCCCCCTTTCCTTTCTGGGATGGGTGTAGTGATGGGGGAAGAAGGGGGGCGCTGTTGATACTCACCCCTGATGTCTTTATTCTTCACTGTCTGGTACACAGAGCAACAAGTGTGTTGGGCTCTGGCTCTTAAATTCTTAGTAAAGTGAATTAGCGGCTGCAGCCAGGACATTGCTGCTGCCGCTAATTGGCTGAGACAAGGCACAGGTGTCAACTCAGCCAATCATCGGCTGAAGCGGTGTTCCTGCTCAGCCACTGATTCAAACTTTTATTAGAGGAGGGGGCTTTTTATTAATAACAACACTTTTTTTTTTTTTTTACTTTTACACTCTGTGGGACTTCTAGTATAAGCACTCTGATATCTCATTGAGGTCTATCCTGTATACTAATACAGGATAGATCGATGAGATGAGCACTTTGATTGCTTCCGGCTGCTGCAGCCAGAAGCAATCAAGTGCCGAGCAGGGATCAGCGCCATTACGGCGCTGAGCCCGGACAAAGAAGGATGTGTGGATTGCTCCCCCGGGACAACGTCTTGGAGGAGCGATCCACCCCACTAGACACCAGGGATGGCTGCATTCAAGTAATCTGATGCAGCTGTCAACTTTGACAGCTGCATCCGATTACTTTATTAGCAGGCACGGCGATTGGACCGTTCCCGCTAATAGCCGCGGTGTCAGGCTACATGCCGCACCTGGGACCACGGCGGTTCAGAGCGCGGCCGCCGCGCGGACCCGCTGTAAACACAAGTAGGCGGCCCTGGACGTACAGGTACATCCAGGGTCGCCTAAGGGTTAAAGGAGAAGTCCGGACAAAAGCTTTTTTTAATATGTTATTACTTATGGAACGTTAGACAAATTTCTAATGTACATTAATTATGGGAAAAAGAAAATCACATATACTGCTATTTCCCTTAACCTAATTTTCGTTTTTGCATTTTCGTTTTTTCCTCCTTGTGCCATAGCAAGGCCATAGCAGTTGTATTTTTACACCTAGAGACCCTCATGAGCCCTTTCTTTTTGCGTCACTAATTGTACTTTGCAATGACAGGCTGAATTTTTGTCTTAATTATGCTACGAAACTAGAAAAAAATTATATGCACGATGAAAAAAAAAAGCAATTCTTTTTTTGGGGGGGGTGATTCGTTTTTACGCTGTGTGTCCTATGGAAAAACTGGCATGTTATATATGTTCCTCAAGTCGGTACGATTAAAACGATATGTAACATGTATAACTTTTATTTTATTTGATGGCTTGTAAAAAATTTAAACCATTGTTAACAAATACACGTTCCTTAAAATCGCTCCATTCCTAAGCTTATAGCGCTTTTATTCTTTGGTCTATGGAACTGTGTTAGGTGTCATTTTTTGCACCATGATGTTTACTTTCTATTGGTACCTTGAATGCGTATATGCAACTTTTTGATCGCTTTTTATTACAATTTTTCTGGATTTGATGCGACCAAAAATGGGCAATTTTGCACTTTGAGATCTTTTTGCGCTTACGCCGTTTACTGTGCGAGATCAGGAATGTGATAAATTAATAGATTGGGTGATTGCACACGCGACGATACCAAACATGTTTATTTACTTATTTATGTTTATTTATAACATGGGAAAAGGGGGATGATTCAAACTTTTATTAGGGGAGGGGGCTTTTTCTTAATAATAACACTTTTTTTTTATACATAGACTAGAAGCCCCCCTGGGGGACTTCTAGTATATGCACACTGATCTCTCATAGAGATCTATGCTGCATAGGATATACAGTATAGATCGATGAGATCAATGTTTCTATTCTTTTTTTGCAGCAAAAAGCAATAGAATGCCGAGCCGGGATCAGCGCCATTACGGCGCAGACCCCGGCCGGCACCAGAAGCGGAGATTGCTCACGGGGGGGGGGGGCGATCTCCCCACTAGACCACTAGGGAACAGCTGCAGTAAGTCTTCACCTTTGACAGCTGCATCTGAAGACGTAATTAGCGGGCACGGCGATCGGACCGTGCCTGCTAATAGACGCGGTCCCAGGCTACATGCCGGGGCCGCGGTGGTTCCGAGCGGGGTCGCCACGCGGCCCCGCTCTGAACTCCCCCACCTGCGGGAGGACGTACAGTTACATCCTCGTGCGGGAAGGGGTTAATTTATTAGATCATGGAGTGTTAGAATTCTCTCAGAAACCGTGACGTCACTACGAAGGGTGTAATTCCTATAGAGTGTCCAGCAGGGGGCGCACTATACATAGAAGTCAATGAGTACCATTGACTTCTATATATAGTCCGCCCCTGCTGGACACTCTATTGAATCAATGGATGTGTATGTAAAAATGTTATGTCTTGAATTGAATACATTTATGGAATACTTTGGGGAGCAAGTGTCCTTGCTCCCCAAAGTATCCCATAAATGTATTCGATGAATACATTTGGTGGGCACCGAGCAGGGAGGGAGAGAGGTGCCTGTGCATCTACCTCCCCCTCCCTCCCTGCTCAGTGCTGGGCACATAAACACAGTACTATTCCTCATATCATCTGCTCATAGTATGAGCAGATAATGGGGGAGTAGTACCTGTGCTATCCCCATCACATCACCGCCGCTGCCGCCCACGGCGCTTCTCACACAAGGGCTGCTCCTTACACTATCCCGCCGCTGACTCCCCGCTGCCGTCCGCCGCTCTCTACTCCTACATACCGGCTCCCAGTCCGCACTGCATGCCGGCCACGTCAGCCCTCCCCCACTCCGCAGGGAGGCCGGGAACACTTGGAAGCACCGGGAGCGCCCTGCTCCCTGCGTGGTGGGGGAGGGCTGACGCGGCTGGCATGCAGTGCGGACCGGGAGCCGGTATGTAGGAGCAGAGAGCGGCGGCCGGCGGCAGGGAGTCAGCAGCGCGATAGTGTGAGGAGCGGCCCTTGTGTGAGGAGCAGCACGGGCGGCGGCAAAGTGATGGGGATAGCACAGGTACTACTCCTCCATTATCTGCTCATACTATGAGGCACCTCTCTCCCTCCCTGCTCAGTGCCCTCCAAATGTATTCATTGAATACATTTATGGGATACTTTGGGGAGCAAGGACACTTGCTCCCCAAAGTATTCCATAAATGTATTCAATCAAAACGTACTGTACATAACATTTTTACATACACATCCACTGATTTAATAGAGTGTCCAGCAAGGGCGCACTATATATAGAAGTCAATGGTACTCATTGACTTCTATACATAGTGCGCCCCCTGCTGGAGACTCCATAGGAATTACACCCTTCGTCGTGACGTCACGCTTTCGGAGAGAATTCTAACACTCCATGATCTAATAAATTAAGGGAAATAGCAGTATATGTGCATTTCCCATAATTAATGTACATTAGAAATTTGTCTAACTTTCCATAAGTAAAATACTTTTGGCCGGACTTCTCCTTTAAGCCTCCTCATTCCAGGTCTGCTCTGGTTCTCATTTCTGATGTAAACCTAGCCCTCGTTCCTGGTCTTGTCTGCATTCCTGGTGTACTCCTGGGCAGGGCCGGGACAAGGAATTTTGGTGCCCTAGGCAGAGAAGGCAAATGGCGCCCCCTCCATATGTATATATATTCCCTGTTTGCTTCCCCCAGTAGTATATAGACCCCCCTGTTTGCTTCCCAAGTTGTATATATATCCCCTGTGTGCTTCCCCCAGTTGTATATATATCCCCTGTGTGTTGCCCCCAGTTGTATATATATATCCCCTGTGTGCTGCCCCCAGTTGCATATATTTTTATGTATATATATTTATGCATTTACACACAGACACATATTTATGCATATACACACATTTACAGTATATACACTTATGTATACACACACACACACACACTCTTATGTATACACACACACTCTTATGTATACACACACACAGTCACACATGTAAACACACACACACACAGACACAAAACAGCTACCCAAGTGACACACACACTCACACATGTACACACACACACAAAACAGCTACACCTCAGTGTGACACACACACTCTTATGAATACACACACACTCTTATGAATACACACGCACACTCTTATGTATACACACGCACACTCCTATGTATACACACACACACTCACTCTTATGTACACATACACACAGACACAAAACAGCTACCTCTCAGAGTGACACACACACACGCACTCTTATGTATATACACACACACACACACACACTCTCTTATGTATACACACACACACTTATATACACACACACACACTTATGTATACACACACACTCTTATGTATACACACACACACTCTTATGTATACACACACACTCTTATGTATACACACACACACTCTTATGTATACACACACACACACTCATGTATACACACACACACACTTATATATACACACACACACTCATGTATACATAACACACACTTATATATATATACACACACACACACACACACACACACACTCTTGTTGTTGCTGTACACATACACAGGCACAAAACAGCTACCTCTCAGCTAGGTTGCTTGCACTTTCTCTCCTCACGGTCCTGGGACTGTCATGGAGGGGTCTGATGCTGCTGATGATGATGATAATGATGCAGCCATGAGCAGCTGACAGGAGAGGCCCAGGACACAAAACACAGGCAGACACTTCCTGGTCCCCCTGTGTGGTCTCTGCAGGCTGCCGTTCTTCACCTCCTCCTCTCTGGCCCGACAGCTGAGCAGCTCCCAGAGCCTGGAGGATGTGTAATGCTGCACATTCCCCCATACTGGCCTCCTGCACCAGGTCAGACGCCTCCTGGCAAAGGGAGCTCAGCCAGAGCAGTGTCTTCAGCCGGAGGCCGCCCCTCCCTCCCTCTATGCCGAGTGTGTTAGTACCCAAAAGGTGACTTTGTCAGGGGCCTCCTTCCCTTGCACTGCTGGTTCCACCCAGTCTGCTCCTTGATTCAGCTTTGCAAGAGTAGCGGGGGGTTAACGGAGCAGGGGGTTAACGGAGCGGGCTGCTGACAAACTCGCAGCGGGATGTCCATCCTGCTGCAAGTTTGTCTGCCCATAGAGTGTACAGGGCAGGGATCCGCAGCGGATCTCTCTGCGAATTCGTAGCGAGAAATCCGCTGCGGATACGCCAAGTGTGTTAGAACCCAAAAGGTGACTTCGTCAGGGACCTCCTTCCCTTGCACTACTTGTTCCACCCAGTCTGCTTATTTATTCAGCTTTGCAAGAGTGTAGTGATTAAAACTACAACTCCCAGATGTTGTAGTTGGAGGGTCATACAGGTCTGCCTGAGGCTAGCTCCAGACAAATGGCTTAGACTATTTAGTTGTGACCAAGCTACTGTAGACTCTAGGCTAGGCTGATTGTGTGGATTTCAGCACTGATGCATAATGCATTTCTACAGCCTCAAAGTGTACCTTCTGGGTCAGCTGTGAGATTCTTTGCTAATCCGGGAGGTCGGTTTCCCATGGACCTGATATTCATGGAGACCCAACCTTCCATATCAGCAGAGGTCCTGCTGCTGATTCAAACAGCCCCATGGGTACAAGCAGTGGCATAGCTATAGGGGTCCTAACGGTTGCCATGGCGACCGGGCCCGTATGCTAGGAGGGCCCGTCGGCCCCCCCTCGCCCCTTCCTCCTGTGGGGCCCAAAGCCCATGCACATAACTATGTCCCCAGCCCAACTGACGGCACTTGCTGTCATCTGACTGGATCTCTTACCTAATCAGATGACAGCAAGTACAAGTGTCCTCTCCTCCACATATGTGCCCCAGGAGCACTGTTGGTTGGGGGCAGGGACCTCCTTCCTGCAGGCTGCGCTTGATCTGTGAGGAAACTGAAAGGATTGCGCTGCTGCAATCCATCTCTCATCTCCTCATCACTGTATGCGGCTCCTGCAGGGTGGAGGACCCTCCCCCATGCCAGGTCACAACGCTGTGCAGCAGGAAAGGAAGGAATCAGAAGAAAAGCATGAGGCTATGTGCACACTGAGGAAAAGGCGAGGAATTCAGCTTGAAATTCAGCTTAAAATTCAGCTTGAAATTCCTCCTGTAAAATATGTACAGAGCAAAGTCCCATTGTGTTCAATGGGTTTTCTGCTCTGTTGTTCACAATGCAGAATTTCCAAGCAGAATTTTCTGCTGTAGATCTGCTAGAGCAGTGATTTTCAACCTTTTTTGAGCCGCAGCACACTTTTCATACTTAAAAAAATCCCGTGGCACAACACCAACCAAAATGGAACAAAATGACACTAAAACAGTACATATTATACATATAGTTAATAATATAGATTCTAAATGTATTTATACTCACTCAGTGTGAAACCTGGGCCTGTTTTCTTCTCCCCCCTGTGCTTCTCTCCTGTGCTTCTCTCCACCATACTTCTCCCCCCTACTTCTCTCCTGTGCTTCTCTCCACCATACTTCTCCCCCCTACTTCTCTCCTGTGCTTCTCTCCACCATACTTCTCCCCCTGCTTCTCTCCTGTGCTTCTCTCCACCATACTTCTCCCCCCTGCTTCTCTCCTGTGCTTCTCTCCACCATACTTCTCCCCCCTGCTTCTCTCCTGTGCTTCTCTCCACCATACTTCTCCCCCCTGCTTCTCTCCTGTGCTTCTCTCCACCATACTTCTCCCCCCTGCTTCTCTCCTGTGCTTCTCTCACCCATGCTTCTCTCCTGTGCTTCTCTCCCCCGTGCTTCTCTCCACCATACTTCTCTCCCCCCTGCTTCTCTCCACCAAACTTCTCTCTCCCCTGCTTCTCACCGCTGTTTCTCTCCCCCATCCCCATGTTTCTCTCCCCCCTGCTTCTCTCCCCTGTTTCTCCCCCATCCCCAGGTTTCTCTCCCCCATTGTTTTCTCCTGTTTCACAGGGGCACCATAGTTTGGGGAACTTTCCCCGCGGCACACCCGACCATGTGTCGCGGCACACTGGTTGAAAATCACTGTGCTAGAGGAATTCTATAGAAGTTAATGGGGGGCTTACTTTCTGCTTGAATTCTGCCTGAAAACTTTCTGCTTCAATTCCTCGAGAATTGCTCAGTGTGCACATACCCTTAGTGAGTAAAGGGTCGTGACCTGGACTGGGGGATGGGCTTCCACCCTGCAGGAGCCGCTTACAGTGATGAGGAGATGAGAGGTGTATTGCAGCAGCGTGATCCACTCAAGTTCCTCTGAGGTGAGGTGCTGAATGTAGGGACGCTGCGATCCTCCTCTCCTCAGTGGTGTAAACAGGATCCTGCAGAGCTGAGGCCGCTCCCCCAGGTCGGATCACAACGCAGCAGCAAGATCACTGAGTATGGGGTTGTGATCTGACCTGGGGGAGGAGCCTCAGCTCTGTAGGATCCAGCTTACACCACTGAGAAGAGGAATGCAGCATCACTGGAGTAAGTGGGGGGATATGGAAAGATAGATAGATAGATAGATAGATAGATAGATAGATAGATAGAGATATACTTATACTATATACAGGGGTCATATGGAGGAATACTAGTCTGCTATTTATAGGGGGCACATGGAGGGATACAGATCTATCTACAGGGGGCACAGGGAGGGATACTGGTCTGCTATATACTGGGGGCACATGTAGGGATACAGATCTATCTACAGGGGGCACAGGGAGGGATACAGATATATCTACAGGGGGCACAGGGAGGGATACTGGTCTGCCATACTGTATACTGGGGTCACATGGAGGGATACTGGTCTGCTATATACTGGGGGCACGTGGAGGGATATTGGTCTGCTATATACAGGGGGCACATGGAGGGGTATTGGTCTGCTATATACAGGGGGAACATGGAGAAATACTGGTCTGCTATATACTGA
Source organism: Dendropsophus ebraccatus (assembly GCF_027789765.1). Lineage (NCBI taxonomy): Eukaryota > Metazoa > Chordata > Amphibia > Anura > Hylidae > Dendropsophus > Dendropsophus ebraccatus. The sequence goes on from NC_091460.1 coordinate 78,086,433, forward strand.
GGGCACATGGAGGGATACTGGTCTGATTTATACAGGGGGCACAGGGAGGAATACTGGTCTGCTATATACTGGGGGCACATGGAGGGATACTGGTCTGATATATACAAGGGGCACAGGGAGGAATACTGGTCTGCTATATACTGGGGGCACAGGGAGGGATACTGGTCTGCTATATGCTGGGGGCACATGGAGAAATAATGGTCTGCTATATACGGGGGCACATGGAGGGATACTGGTCTGCTATATACAGGGGGAACATGGAGGAGAACTAGTCTGCTATATACAGGGGGCACAGGGATGGATACTGGTCTGCTATATAGAGGGGGCACATGGAGGAGTACTGGTCTGCTATATACAGGGGGCACAGGGAGGAGTACTGGTCTGCTATATACAGGGGGAACAGAGAGGAGTACTGGTGTGCAATATACAGGGTGCACAGGGAAGAGTACTGGTCTGCTGTATACAGGGGAAACGGAGGAGTACTGGTCTGCTGTATACAGGGGGCACAGGAAGGGATACTGGTCCCTTATATACAGGGGGAATATGGAGGAGTCCTGGTCTGCTATATACAGGGGCATAGGGAGGGATACTGGTCTGCTATATACAGGGGACACAGGGAGGGATACAGCTGTTGAGTCAAAGGTTAGAAAACAATTAGATAATGACACAGTACAGTACATTAATAATAGGGGGAGTAGTACAGTACATGAGGGGACACAGTGCCACATTAGGGGGCGTCACCTTAGAGTAACTATGGGGGGGGGCAAACTAAAATTTTGCACCATGGCTCATTAGCCCTTAGCTACACCCCTGCGTACAAGGGAGGGAGCGGGGAAATTATACTCAATACTCCAGTTTCTTTCTTTCTTATTGCAGCTCAGCCAATCAGCAGTTGAGGCAGGACATTGCTTTAGCTGCTGATTGGCTCGGCAAACATTTCAGGAGCCAGAGCCCAGCACACAAGCTCAGTGTGCTGGGCTCTGGTGAAGAAATAAGACATCAGATAGTGGGTATTAACACTTTCATTGCTGGTATGGGTGCAGTGTCAGATCAGTCTGGCCCCCTGGAGGTTAAGTGGGGATGCAGTGCATCCTCACTTAACCCCCTGGGGGCCTGACTGTTCTGCATGGAACACAAAGGGTAAAGTGGGGATGCAATGCATCCTCAGTTAACCCCTTGCGTACGACACTGTAAGCAGCTATCTGTGCAGATGCTGCATACTGTCTGATAGATGGAATTGAGCCGTGACACTCTGTACTGGCCAGAGTGTGTTTAGTCTGTTTTTTTTTCAACCAGCACAAGACTAAAAATCTTCCTTCAGGAGACTGGACCTGGATTTCTGATAAGTATAGCTTTGTTTTAAAGCATGATAACTTAAAAAAAAAATGGATGTAAATTACTAACTTGCTTTATATCACATCTCCTGCTGATTTAGATTTTAAAAGTTATAACGACAGTGACCCTTTAAGTGATCCACACTTAACTCCTTGGGGATCAGACTGAACAAGCACTAATGATACATACCTCCCTATAACTGTGTGGTTGATGTCTTCAGATATAAATCAATGTATTGTAAGACAAATATACCAGTGACATGTGACCAGTGACATGTTCTAAAACATTTTAAAAAATGAATACGGAGTACTGTTTTGTGATCTTTATGCTAAAATAGAACAGGAGAACTAGTATTATAAAGCTGTCTTTTCTGGCATAAAAAAATAATGGTCCCATTCAATTACCTAGATGAAAAACAACCATATGTAGTTACTGTTGTTAGAATTATAAATTCAATAAGGCTTATTGTTAGGCCGGCGGCGGAGTCCTGTGCTCTGGGCCTCCACCACACACTCTCTCCTGAATCTTCTTACCCCAGGCGCTGCTCCTTTTTTGGACCCCTGGGGCACCCACTGCTCCACACTCCTGTACAGTGTCCTCCTGGCAACGTCTTCCACAGATTTTAAGGGACAGTACATCCCTAATTGTAGGCTGCACCCAAACACTCTCCTATAACTTCCTGCACCTTCCTGACCCCTCTGTTGGAGCCTCTGCATGCTTCCCATAGTGTGTGGTCCCAGTTTGCCAGTGATTCCTGCCTGTGTCTCCTGCTTGTCTCCTACTTCCTGTGGTTAGAGCCTGTGACTGCTATCCTAGTTCCAGCCATGAGTAGCGGAGGTACAGCGGATCCACAACTCCTGACGTTACACTTACAAAGTTTAGGTCTATTTCCTATTTTTCACACTTTTTTATAACTTTGCAAGTCGCATTTACATTTTGTTGCAGTTAGGTTTACCAGCCCCTACATAGCAACTCAACTAAAGTCCACACATACGGTAAACCATTGATTTTCCTGGTTAAGGTGGGATGACTGCATAAAAACCATTTGATCTGACAGAAGCCTCATTTGCACATGCTGTATTTTCTCCATGTGATTTGTTACTGAGAGCTGTGTTTTAATATTTGCCATGTAATGTTGCAGCTGAAAAGAAGCACCATCTTTGTATGTTCTCTATTTTTAGGCCTGTGTAATTTAATTCAAAGCTACAAGGCTGCTGAGATAATTGAGATAATAGATTGCTTTGAACTATCACTAGTTCACAGATCCTAGGCTATTTGATAATGAAATCCTTCGACTCAAAAATGACTATAAAGGCCCCAAATTTTAAATTACTTTTTACCTATATATGAATAGAGAAAGGGAATAATTTACAAGAAATTATACGTCTCTGATATGGGTTTTAAATGTGTCACTGCTGCTCAAAATGATTGGCAGATGGTTATCAGCCATAAACCTGAACGTGCAATATAACATTTTCTACCAAGGATGGTTTGCCCTGCTTTAGAATTAACCACTTTATTTTGCAATCAACCTATATAAATTATTGAACTAGTTGGCTATGTTCACATGTCTTTTTTTGCCCATTTTTTGGCCATTTCTTTTGGACAGCCATCATTTTGGCACCAAAACACAAAAGTGTCCTAATAGTGTCCTCACACAAATGTGCCCCTGCACTGCAGTTAGCCCCATAATATTGCCCAATACAGTAGTTACCAACTAATAATGCCCTAACAGTGTATATACCCTCCCAATTGTGCTGCCATGCCATATTTAGACACCCCCTCATTGTGCCCGACACAGTGGTTAGACATCCCAATAGTACCCTATGCAATAATTAACTCCAAGTAGTGCATACCCACAGTAATTATCCTGCAATAGTGCCTTCCAAAGTGCACCAAAGAAAAAAGATTAAAATTAACTGCAGGCAGCATGATGATCTTATCACAACAAAAGGACGCTGGTTGACCTCAGGGAGATCAACCAAAACACCGCAGAGACACCATCACGTGTCTCAACGTTAGTGTATTCTAGAACATTGCCCCCTGGGAAATCGAATATGCAAAAGAACACTGCAGAGACACCATCACATGTCTCGATGTCAGTGAACTAGCCAGACCTTCCCTCTGGGAAGGAACAACCAAGCCAAAGCGTTCTCCAGTCAAGGAAACCACCTCAGCAAGGTATCCATCCACAGACAGCTGTTTCTGGGTTTTCGCCCCTCATCAGTGTGGAGTAGGTTTCTGGCTAGTGGGAGCAATGACTAGTAAGTGCATGCAAAAGGATGCTGGTTGACCTCAGGGAGATCAACCAAAACACCACAGAGACACCATGATGTGTCTCAACGTCAGTGTATTCTAGAACATTGCCCCCTGGGAAATCAAATATGCAAAAGAACACTGCAGAGACACCATCACATGTCTCGACGTAAGTGAATTAGCCAGACCTTCCCTCCGGGAAGGAACAACCAAGCCAAAGCGTTCTCCAGTCAAGGAAACCACCTCAGCAAGGTATCCATCCACAGACAGCTGTTTCGGGGTTTTTGCCCCTCATCAGTGTAGAGTAGGTTTCTGGCTACTGGAAGCAATGACTAGTAAGTGCATGCAAAGGGATGCTGGTTGACCTCAGGGAGATCAACCAAAACACCGAAGAGACTCCATCACGTGTCTCAACGTCAGTGTATTCTAGAACATTGCCCCCTGGGAAATCGAATATGCAAAAGAACACTGCAAAGATACCATCACATGTCTCGACATCAGTGAATTAGCCAGACCTTCCCTCCGGGAAGGAACAACCAAGCCAGAGCGTTCTCCAATCAGGGAAACCACCTCAGCAAGGTATCCATCCACAGACAGCTGTTTCGGGGTTTTAGCCCCTCATCAGTGTGGAGTAGGTTTCTGGCTAGTGGGAGCAATGACTAGTAAGTGTATGCAAAAGGACGCTGGTTGACCTCAGGGAGATCAACCAAAACACCGCAGAGACACCTTGCTGAGGTGGTTTTCTTGACTGGAGAACGCTTTGGCTTGGTTGTTCCTTCCCGGAGGGAAGGTTTGGCTAGTTCACTGACGTCAAGACATGTGATGGTGTCTCTGCAGTGTTCTTTTGCATATTCGATTTCCCAGGGGGCAATGTTCTAGAATACACTGACGTTGAGACACGTGATGGTGTCTCTGCGGTGTTTTAGTTGATCTCCCTGAGGTCAACCAGCATCCTTTTGCATGCACTTACTAGTCATTGCTCCCACTAGCCAGAAACCTACTCCACACTGATGAGGGGCAAAAACCCCGAAACAGCTGTCTGTGGATGGATACCTTGCTTAGGTGGTTTCCTTGACTGGAGAACGCTTTGGCTTGGTTGTTCCTTCCCAGAGGGAAGGTCTGGCTAGTCCACTGACGTCGAGACATGTGATGGTGTCTCTGCAGTGTTCTTTTGCAGATTTTATCACAACATCCTCTTGAAATTTGGATCCCTAGTTAGCTGCACAGTTAAAGGGGAACTCCAGGTAGAGGTTAAAAAATTAAACGTTTGCAGAAGCATAAAGCATTACTTACCTATCTATTTCCAAAAATCCATTTGTTTTGGGGGGGTTGTTCTGTTTTGTGTTTCTGCACTTCCTGGTTTATCAGTTGTACCCAGTACTACTGGTTCCAGAATGCAATGCTTTTCCTCAGCTGTTCATCACAGTCCTCCACCATGCCTATTCCCCGCCCAAAGCAGTTGCAGAACATCTAGGCTGTGTTCACACATTGCAGTTTCATGTGTTACTGAATAATTTGCAGTAATTTATGATTTCATTGTCGTCCCACCCACACAGCACGCTCTATTCTCTACCTGTAACACCACACAGCACTCTGTATTCTCTACCTGTAACACCACACAGCACGCTGTATTCTCTACCTGTAACACCACACAGCACGCTCAATTCTCTACCTGTAACACCACACAGCACTCTGTATTCTTTACCTGTAACACCACACAGCACGCTGTATTCTCTACCTGTAACACCACACAGCACGCTGTATTCTCTACCTGTAACACCACACAGCACGCTGTATTCTCTACCTGTAACACCAAACAGCACGCTGTATTCTCTACCTGTAACACCACACAGCATGCTGTATTCTCTACCTGTAACACCACAGCACGTTGTATTCTCTACCTGTAACACCACACAGCACGCTGTTTTCTCTACCTGTAACACCACACAGCACGCTGTTTTCTCTAACTGTAACACCACACAGCACACTGTATTCTCTACCTGTAACACCACACAGCACGCTGTATTCTCTACCTGTAACACCACACAGTACGCTGTATTCTCTACCTGTAACACCACACAGCACTCTGTATTCTCTACCTGTAACACCACACAGCACTGTTTTCTCTACCTGTAACACCACACAGCGCACTGTATTCTCTACCTGTAACACCACACAGCACACTGCATTCTCTACCTGTAATGCTGATATTAGAATAAAGTAAAGAACTTTTTGAATTTTTTTTCTTTTCATTTCCACTCACATATTATGATCAAGCATCTGTTATCCTTGAATTTGAGCCCCACAATAAGGCTCTGATCCTCTCTGCCATTTAGCATCATTTACTTGAGTTACTGCATCATTTTGGTGAATACGCTGCAGTACTGCAATGACACTCCAACATGTGTGAACACAGCCCTAATATCACTGCACACTTCTGCACAATTAGAGAAATCAGTGCAACACCTGCTTCTGGCTGGTCAGAGATGGTGAATCACTCAGGGTTCCCCTTTAAAGCTTATGGCTTGCAATAAAGTTTAACCCTCTGCTTCGTCACACAGAAGTGCCGCCCATTCAGGGATGCAAGGCAAGTATTCTTGGATTTAAGGGCTTGTAATGACACTGGAAGCCTGGGTCACAGCAGAATGTGGGTGTTTGGGACAGTCAGGGGCCCCCCAGAAATCCTGGGCCTGAGCAGTCACCCAAACCTCCCATACATATTATCCTCTACTGGTCATTATTGATCATAGCATCTAGACTGTTAAATGACCAGGATTGTAGTCTTCACTGCAACACTGTGTCATCATCTCTGCTTCTAAGCCTAGTTCATACCATAATGAATATCCATGGCACATATACGAAAATCGGAAAATGCCAAGGGATTGAAAATACAGATGTTCCATTATTGTTATCTGGGTGTTGCACTGTAATGGCTCTTGGTAGTGCCAAGTGCAGAGAGCATTTTTGTTAATAAGAAATATACTAATGCAAACAAGGTAACCCCTTTGAAAGGGCAAATTATAATATATCATGATGATGATGATGATGATGATGATGATAAACCTTTGAAGGAGTTCATTAAAAAAAATTTCGGTGTTATGGTCCTTTTCTTTTCTATGGCTCTATTCAGCAGCTTTTGTCTTCAATTGTCTCTCTACATACACTATCTTATCTCCTTTTGCTGAATATACTATAGGCCCTATTACACAAAACGATTATCGGCCGTATACAGCCGTTGCAGAAGATAATCATCTCATGTAATAGAAGACAATGATCAGCTGACATGAACAATATTGGCTGATCGTTGTCTGTCGTTGTCTTTAAACATGGCTCTCACCCACTCGCTGCCGACGCATATAATAGTGGCGGCAGCAAGCGGGGAACGAGGAGCAAGCGAGTGCTGACAGTGCTCGTTTGCTCCACTCCATGGCCCTGTGTAATAGGGGCTTATGAATTAATGATTCTAGTTACAGTATAAGGCTATGTTCACACTATGTATCTCTGCGGCTGTATTGTTGGCTGTAAATCATCGGCCATATTTTTCCGGTTCATGCGTACGCTGGAAAGTATACGATATACGGCGGCACAGTGCACACTATGTAGAAGCCTACGGCCCGATCGTAAACGGACCCGTAAAAAATTAACAAGACCATTGTTTGCGGCTGGAACTGTGCAAATTCACGGCCGTGGATTGACAGGCGGTCCGTACGGAGTACTTCAAAAATAGCCGGCAATAATGCCGAATGTCGATGCCTCTAATAGTTAATATATTAAATTAATAAAACACATTTTCTTTGTAATAAAGTCCCTTTCGTTGTTCAATAATTTAATTCTAACGAATCCATCATTGTGCAATTAAATATACTGTTAAAATAAATATATATATAAATAAATGTATATTTATATATATATTTATTTTTTGACAGTATATTTAATTGCACAATGATGGATTCGTTAGAATTAAATTGTTGAACAACGAAACTGATTTTATTACAACAAAAAAGTGTTTTATTAATTAAATATTAATTATTACAGGAAGCTCTATTAAGCCGTTAATTCATATTCCCGGTAATAGAGCATTCTGTACTAATCATCACTTTACTTTAATTAAAACATCAAATGTTTCTTCTAATTATGTTATCACAATAGCATTATTAGAAGAAACATTTTGAATTATATGTGCGCTCAGCTGATTGGCTGATCGGCTCAGCGCACATATAAAGAGTCGGTCCGCAGTACAGTGACTTCATTGTGCTGTGGACCAGTGAAGAGAACACATCGGGGTGAGTATAAAGCTCTCCCCACCCCCTCCCCAGCACTGCACCCATCCCAGCAAGGAAGGGGGGTCACTTAACCTCTTCCTTACTGGGATGGGTGCAGTCTGACATCAGTCTGGCCCCAAAGGGGTTTAAGGGGGATGCTATACATCCAGAATGCCAGACTGTAAGCAGCGATCTGTAAAGATGCTGCATACTGTAAGGTGCACAACACCGCTCACAATGATGGGTGTTGTGCTCCTGTTTGTGTGTTTTTTGTGTGTTTCTTCCTTTTTGTTTTTCAGATATCGGTATCCTGTGGATTACGTCGGATTCTGTGGACTACGTCGATGACCAGCGGTTGTTTGGTGTTTTTTTATATAAAATGGTCAATAAGGGGTGTGGGGGTGTTTTTATTTGAATAAAAAAAAAATTTCACTTGTGTGTTGTCTTTATTTCTTTACTTTATAGACTTAGTAGTGGAAGCCGTCTAATAGACGGAATCCATTACTAAGTCGGGGCCTAGTGTTAGCCGGTATAAAATGGCTAACACTAACCCCCCATTATCACCCCAGTACCCAATGCCACCAGGGGTACTGGGAAGAGCCGGGTGCCAGTGGTCCCGGAGCGTCAAAATTGGCGCTCCTGGACTGGGGCGGCAGCAGGCTGGTAATATTTAGGCTGGGGAGGGCCTAAACCAATGGCTCTTCCCACCCTGATGTTACCAGGCTGCTGTCGCTTGGTTTTTAACCCGGCTGGTTATAAAAATAGGGGGGCACCCTATGCGTTTTTTTTATTATTTATTTATTTAAAAAAAAACGCATAGGGTCCCCCCTATTTTTATAACCAGCCGGGTTAAAAACCAAGCGACAGCAGCCTGGTAACACCAGGGTGGGAAGAGCCATTGGTTTAGGCCCTCCCCAGCCTGCTGCCGCCCCAGTCCAGGAGCGCCAATTTTGACACTCCAGGACCACTGGCACCCGGCTCTTCCCAGTACCCCTGGTGGCATTGGGTACTGGGGTAATGATGGGGGGTTAGTGTTAGCCATTTTATACCGGCTAACACTAGGCCCCGACTTAGTAATGGATTCCGTCTATTAGTTTTGCAGCGA
>NC_091460.1:78095890-78118446 GCF_027789765.1 Dendropsophus ebraccatus
TGGGGAGGCGGTTATTTATCAATAATAAAACACTTTCTTTTTTTTTTACAACATATACTAGAAGCCCCCCTGGGGGACTTCTAGTATAGCCACACTGATCTCCCTAATAGAGATCTATGCAGTAAAGTAATACTGCAAAATCGATGAGAAGGCATTTTATTGCTTTTGGCTGCTGCAGTCGAAAGCAATAGAGTGCGGAGCTGGCTAATCGCAACATTACGCAATTATGGCTTTTTTTTTGGGTGGCACCAGGACACAGCAGCAACAGGACAAATTGACTTACTGACAGCAGTTTTGGGGGTAGTCGTATAGAGCAGTGCTTTCAATTCCAGTCCTCAGGCCTCACAAACAGGCCACGTTTTGAGATTTCCTTAGTTTTTCACAGGTGATATAATATACTCAGTTGCATCAGGTATTACCACAGGTGATCTTTGTATGGGAAATCCTCAAAACATGACCTGTTGGTGAGGCCCGAGACTGGAATTGAGAAGCATGGTATAGAGTATGGGGGAGATTATCAAAGGGTGTAAAATTTAGACTGGTGCAACTGCCCACAGCAACCAATCACAGCTCAGCTTTTCCTTTCAGACTGCCTAAAGCTGATCTGTGATTGGTTGCTGTGGGCAGTTTGCACCAGTCAAAATTTTACACCCTTTGATAAATCTCTCCCTATGTGGTCTAACTGTGCTGTGCTTTTTTTTTTGTTTTTTTTTGTTTTTTAAGGCACCCTGCACAGGATACAGCACAGTGAGGATAGGTATAGCTGAACTACAGATCCCAGCTGGCCAAAAAGAATGTCAACAACAGCACAAATTGAGTACTGACAGCTGCACTACAAGTCCAAATCAGCAGCAAAGAGTAGCAAAAAATATATGTTTTAAAAATTTTAAGCCCTTAGAAGGACTGTTGGGTTGTTTGTTTCCGATTCCTGCCTAACGCACAGTAATGCCCTGCCTAAAACTCTCTCTGACAGACAGCAGCTCTCTCCCTAATCTCTTCAGTCTGACGCGAGAACCGCAGGACCTGATTCTTATACGCCAGGTCATCTGATCTGGCCAGCCAACGCTGCTGCTATCACATGTAGGGTTCCACGGTGATGCTACAAGCTCCCAAAGCCTCTCCTGCATGATGATTGGCTGGAAAAAAGCTGCCAAACATGCAGGAAGAGGAGATGCCATTGTCTTGAGTTTCGGAGATGCTCGGACGAGTAACAAGTACCATCAGGTACCCTAATACCTTAGTACCAAGCTCGGATGGGCATGCTCGTCATCTCTACTAGACACCAAAATTATGAAATTGTATTTTTTTATCCAATTGCAAACCCATAAATAATATTTTTTTGGATTCTGACATGCATTATGGTGGATAAAAAGCTTGTTCCTGAGAAAACAAGCCATTATATGGCCCTGTATATGGAAAATAAAAGCTCTATACCTCTTAGAAGGCGAGAAGGAAAAAAAATGAAAATTGTCATGGTCATTCATGCCGTTTTGGGCTGTCATTAAAGGGTAATTAATTTTTAGCTTGTTATGTTTTTTGTATTAGAGTAATTTACAATGATGATTTTTTGTAATTTGCATGTAATAGCAGCAGTGGTGTAGCTACAATGTAGTTAGACTAGTCAACTGCTATGAGGCCCGGGTTCCCAGGGGCCCATGAAACTACCGAAAGATCTCACTTCTGATAATACCCTATATAGACCCTGAGAACAGTATATAACAGCACAGGCTCTGACTGGCTATGCGGATTACTAGACAATCATGGAGCCTCAGAGTTCTGATCCTGCTCTGTGTGTAGATGACCTGGTGACCTCTTTCCTTTCCCTATACCGTCCCCTGCCCCATACTGACCTCACATACTGTAGATGTGTAATCACATAGATAGAGCTGTGGGCGTGAATTTTCTGGCTTCTGTACATATCTAGAGATAAGAATTAGCGAGTTTCCTGGTTTTTCAAAGGCACTGCTGCTCCATGCTGTCAGTATTACTGGGTTATTAGGGGAAGAGAGTTAGGCGGGACTTACAGCCAACATGTTCTGATTTTCAACACATCTTTCTGTAAAAAGAATGCTGCAACACATTCTATAGGATCAGAACATGTGGACAATCATTGTGGAGCTCTGCTAATAGTAGATAGGAATAAGGATGTCTCAGCACCTGGACTCATATGCAAACTCCACGAAGCACCTGCCAGAGTCACACAATGTTAAGTACGTAAGAATATACAGCGTATAGGTAGTGTAATATATATGTAGTATATGGTTATGTTCACACAATGTGTTATTAAAAGAACGGCGGTTGTTGCAACTAATAGGTAATAGAAAATGTGTTGCTTGAAGTCAATGCAAACAACAGCTGTTGTTCACCCAATGTATTGAACAACGGCCATTTTTAGGTACAGCCGTGGAAATAATTAACATGCCAATTATTTCGGCCATTGTGCATTGAATCAATGTAATTTTTAGTTCAACAACGGCAGTTGTTTGATATGAACTACAATTGTTTTTTTTTAGTGCCAAACAACAGCCATTGTTCATCCATTGTGTGAACATAACCTATTAGTGCAAAAGACAATCGGTGTAAAAAGAAATGTTTGTATGTGTGTAAAAGCGTGCCTGGGAGTAAATTATGTGCATAAAGGCATGCTTGGGTGTACGTTAAAAAAACTAAAGGCACATGTTAATCGGTTAAAAGTTGACATTGAGGGAGATTGATCATAGGGGTGTAAAGTGAAACTTGCTCTGTTGCCCCTAGCAACCAGTCAGATTCCACTTTTCATTCTTCACAGATTCTTTGGAAAATAAAGGTGAATCTAATTGGTTGTTGGGGCAACTGAGCCAATTCTTCTTTAATCCAGTTTAATAAATCTGCCTCATTGTTTTTAAATGCCTGACTGTGTGTAAATCCATGCATGTCAATGTATAAGCATCGCCTGGATAAAAGACATCCTGAAAATGTTTTGTTTGCTCTATGCTGTAGATTTCCCCTAAATGATTTCCCACAGTATTTCCGTTTTTAAATCCCCACCAAAACTATAATCTTCTTCAATATTTTTAATCTGGAAGGGGCCTACACTTCCCATACACAGCCCAGAACCATGGTACCAAAAACCGGCCCTGACCTTGCCCGGCGCAGAGTTCCTTTATTCTCCCAGCTCCCCAGTGCACAAGTAACATCACTGGGCCAGATGAATAAATAGGGGGGGGGGGGGGGGGGGAAGGTGTACAGTTTTTTACTATGCGGCCCCATGAATCTTTGCTATGCCCATAAATAGCAGCATATTATGAAGAGGAAAGATTGTTCATTCATTGTTTACCATAATGCTACAGATTTAAATGACAAGAAAAAATATCATCTTTGCAAACACTTTCATAACCGACCGTGTTGTGAATAGCATCCTGCCTGAATACTCGATGTACTCACAAAAGAACATGCTGTGCTTTGTAGCACTGATAATAATTAAACTGCTCTCTGCATCTGTGTGGCTTATGCAATAATGAAGTGTGCTCACATCTTGCAAGGCTGTATTCACAATTTGTGTATTATTTGCCAATTCATTCCCGCTTTGCTAAGAAAACATCTATTATCATACTTTTGTCATGCATTGAAGCTTAACTTTTGTAACACTGACTATTCCTGCCCTTTTTTTCTTTGTATCTGCATAAAAAGATAAAATGAAACACTTCATATATCCTCTTTGCCACTGTTGTGTTCTTATGAATATACTGTCACTGAAGAGGTACAGTAAGAGCACAACAGGAACTCATTTCCTCATAAAGACAACATTAAGTACTCTAAACATGTAACATAATAGGTTGCATGTTCTTTTGAGATTCGAAGCTGACATATAACATTTATATAACATTATATTCTATATTTCTTGTCATAATAGGGCATTTATAATTGTATCTATATTGCAAAACAGTATACTGTTGTTTATTATATACACAGGAGTGCACTTTTATTCTGAGATAAATTATTTTTTAGCCATAAAATGGCTTTTTTTAGCTAGAAAAAAAGTCCCCAAACAGTTGGTTTTTGATCATAGAGCTCTATTGAATTCAATAGAAAAATGGTAATTCCTGTTTAGCAAAGTTTTACAGATATCACCTGCGAGCAGCCCATGATCATGGACTATGCACAGTGCAGGAAACAAGGACTGCAAAAAGTCCAGACAAGACATTCTACTGTCCAGATTTGCAGTATAGCCTCTGGACAAATGCACAGACTGCAGAATTCCATGTCATGTGCATTGGCCCATAGTTTATAATGGCCTATACTGCCCTAACTGCAGACCTGCCATTGTGAACAAGATATTATAATGTGTGCAAGGGGCTTATGTGCAAGGTTTGTATTTTATCTGTTCATGTCTCAAAAAGTGTGAGTTTTGCATAATGAGATCTGCAGCGATTTCTGTATAACGGGACTGCCAGGAGAGGGTGACTATTGCACACTGTTTCCCAGGGTAGGGTGGTTTCTGGCCCACTGTCGTGGCTGACAGGTTCTTTTTAAACCTTATAAAGACTCATCAAATCAACAATCAACGGGATTAAGATTCATTGTTTGTCTTGAGTAAATCATGCACTATCAATTAAAATTAGAAATAAAGACAGAGAGGGGATTTATCAATAAGTAGTCATAGGTTTTTCTGCCACAGAGTTATAGATTTTACAACCATAAGAAAAGCATTGAGAAGGAGGCAGTGAGAGTTAGACCACCTTGTTTCCTTACCTTCATCTAGTGGCAGGTCCTTTTTTAAACTAGGGCTGCATGGGCAGAATCTAGGGGAAATGTTTCTCACATTGTCCTTAGAATTACAAGATCTGAATCTGGTTTGTATTGCTTGCTTAACCCCCTGCTGCAAAATGATGTTCAGGCACATCATGTAAAGCAGGTAGTTCCTGCAAAATGATATTCCTGGAACGTCATCCTTTACCTGCCTCTCCCCGCTCCCTAGTGGTGATCAGGAATATTTCAAGGCAACATGATTAAAACATATATTTAACCCCTTCGTGCTGCAGCTAGTTTTGGCCTTAATGACCAGGCTAATTTTTCAAAATCTGACCTGTCTCACTTTATGCTCTTATAGCTCCAGTGATGCTTTAACGTATGCTAGCGATTCTGAGATTGTTTTTTCGTGACATATGGCACTTTATGTTAGTGGCAAAATTTGGTCACTATTTTGGTGTTTTTTGTGAAAACATCAAAATATCATGAAAAATTGAAAAAATTTGCATTTATGAACTTTTAAATTCTCTGCTTCTAAAAAAAAGAAAGTCATAGCACATAAATTAGTTACTAAGTCACATTACCAATATGTCTTCTTTATTCTGGCATAATTTGGTAAACATATTTTACTTTTTAGGGTGTTTATGGGGCTTAGAAATGTATCAGCAAAATTATCACATTTTCCGTGAAACTGATTTTTTTAGGGACCCAGTTCTTTTTTTAAATGGATTTAGAAGTCTGGTATCCTGAAAACCCCCATAAGTGACCCCATTTTGGAAACTACACACCTTAAAGAATTAATCTAGGGGTATAATGAGCATTTTAACCCTACAGGGGCTGGAGGAAAGTATTCACAATTAGGCAGTAAAAAAATTGAAAATTAAATTTTCCAATAATATATACGTTTAGATTAAAGTTTCTAATTTTCAAAAGGAATATGAGACAAAAAGCACCCCAAAAATTTGTAATGCAGGTTCTCTTGAGTACAACGGTACCCCAATATGTGGGCGTAAACCACTGTATGGGCACACAGCGGGGCTCAGAAGGGAGGGAGCGCCAATTAGCTTTTCCAATGCAAATTTTGCTGAAGAAGTTTCTGAGCGCCAGGTGCGTTTGCAGAGCCCCTGTAGTGTCAGCAGAGAGAAAAACCCCCCATAAGTCACCCCATTTTGGAAAGTACACACCCTCAAGAATTCATCTTGGTGTGTGGTGACCATTTTGACCCCACAGGTATTACAGGAAAGTATTCAAAGAAGACAGTAAAATGAAAAAACTCGAATTCTTCCAATAATATGTTCGTTTAGTTTGAAATTTCTCAATTTCACGAGGAACAAGAGGAAAAAGTACCCCAAAATTTGTAACGCAGGTTCTCCTGAGTACAATGGTACCCCATATGTGGGCATAAACCACTGCATGGGCACACAGGAGGGCTCAGAAGGGAAGGAGCGCCAATTAGCTTTTTCAATGCAGATTTTGCTGCAGAAGTTTCCGAGTGCCAGGTGCGTTTGCAGAGCCCCTGTAGTGTCCGCAGAGTAAAATCTCCCAATAAGTCACTCCATTTTGGAAAGTGCACCCCTCATAGAATTTATTTTGGGGTGTGGTGAGCATTTTGACCCCACAGGTATTTGAGGAAAGTATTCAAAAGTAGACAGTAAAAATGAAAAACTCGAATTTTTCCAATAATATGTTCCTTTAGTTTGAAATTTCTCAATTTCACGAGGAACAGGAGAGAAATGTCACCCCCAATATATGTAAAGCAAGTTCTCCTGAGTAGAACGGTACCCCATATGTGGGCATAAACCACTGCATGGGCACACAGCCGGGCTCAGAAGGAAGGGAGCGCCAATTAGCATTTTCAGTGCAGATTTTTCTGAAGAAGTTTCTGAGCGCCAGGTGCGTTTGCTAAGCCCCTGTAGTGTCAGCAGAATAGATTCCCCCAAAAGTCACCACATTTGGAAAGAGCACACCTCAAAGAATTCATCTTGGGTGTGGTGACCATTTTTACCCCACAGGTATTAGAGGAAAGTATTCAAAATTGGCCAGTAAAAATGAAAAAACTCGAATTTTTCCAATAATATGTTGGTTTAGTTTGAAATTTCTCAATTGACGAGGAACAGGAGAGAAAACGTACCCCAAGATCTGTAACGCAGTTCTCCTGAGTAAAACGGTACCTCATATGTGGGCATAAACCACTGTATGGGCACACAGCAGGGCTCAGAAGGGAAGGAGCGCCAATTTACAGGAGCAAAACCGCAGCTAGTAATGGGTATTAGAATAGCGCGCAGTTACTAAAATAAAATAAAAAAAATTAGATTACAGGTAATGTGGGGTGGTTACGGGCAACCAGGGGGTGGTTATGGGCACCTGAGGTGGTTACAGGTAATCTGGGGTGGTTACGGACAACATGGGGTGGTCACGGGCAACCTGCTGTGGTTACGGCAACGTCGGGTGGTTACAGGCAACGTGGGCTGGTTACAGGCAACGTGGGCTGGTTATAGGCAACGTGGGCTGGTAACGGGCAACGTGGGCTGGTTACGGCAACCTGCTGTGCTTACAGACAATCTGGGATGGTTACGGGAAACGTGGGGTGGTTACGGGCAACCTGCAGTGCTTACAGACAATCTGGGTGGATACGGGCAACGTGGGGTGGTTACGGGCAACCTGCAATGCTTACAGACAATCTGGGTGGTTACAGGCAACGTGTGCTGGTTACGGGCAACCTGCAGTGCTTACAGACAATCTGAGGTGGATACGGGCAACGTGGGGTGGTTACGCGCAACCTGCAGTGCTTACTGACAATCTGGGGTGGTTACGGGCAACGTGGGGTGGTTTACGGGCAACGTGGGGTGGTTACGGGCAACGTGGGGTGGTTACGGGCAATGTGGGGTGGTTACGGATAAACTGAAGTTCTATAGGCAATCTGGGGTGGGTACTGTAATCTGACATGGGCACCGCAATCTGGAGGGGGTCATTGGCAATTTGGGGTGGTCAGAGGCGACGTGTGGTGGTCAGAGGCGACGTGTGGTGGTCAGAGGCATCGTGGCGTGTTCAGAGGCATTGTGGCGTGGGCAGAGGCAACGCGCGGTGGTTACGTGCAATCTGGGGGGGTTACATGTAATCTGGCATGATTACGGGGAACCTGGGGGGTTATGTGCAACCTGGAAGGGTTACAGACAATCTGGGATTGTTACTGATAAACTGAAGTGCTATAGGTAATGGGGTGGGTACATGTAATTTGGGGTGGTTACGGGCAATCTGGAGGGGGTCACTGGCAATTTGCGGTGGTTACGGGCAACGTGCGGTGGTTACGGGCAACGTGCGGTGGTTACGGGCAACGTGCGGTGGTTACAGGCAACGTGCGGTGGTTACGGGCAACGTGCGGTGGTTACGGGCAACGTGCGGTGGTTACGGTAATCTGGGGAGGGGTTAGGGGTAATTGGGAGTAAACTGCAATTATTACTATAATAAGAAGTGTGTGTTTTATTTTTTGTATGTTTGTCACTTTTTGTACTTTATACATTCATTTTCACTGTATTACTATGATTACTGTGATATTTTCTATCACAGTAATCATAGTTCAGTGACAGAGACCAAATTGGTCTCTGTCACTTTAAATTTTCAGAGCTTGCTGGTGTTGTGAAGCGCATGCGCACTTCATAACCAGCCAGGACGTCGAGGAGGAAGGAGCTCCGTGGGTTCCGGTGAGTATATGGGGAAGGGGGGGGACTGGGGGACGGGGGTGACAGGGGGGGTGGGGAGCGACTTGGGGGTTGGGGGACATCACTTTTTATCCCCTGTCACCAATCATTTATGGTGACAGGGGATAAAAAGTGTCGGGAGCACATGTACAAGCGATCAGCGGTATATAGTATATACGCTGATCGCTTGTACCGGGACCCCACAGGGGGGGTCCCGATGACTGCCCATGCTCTCCGCTACCTCCGGTGGCGGAGAGCATGCATGGGCTTTTATTCATTAACTTTTTCATCGCTGTGAACCGACGGAAATGATGGCCGCCGGGGGAGGGGGGTTAGTTATCGGGGCACTAGGGGGGTCTGATCTGGGGTCTGATATACACTTATTTCATCTCCCCCGCCGTAGATTCACGGCGGGGGGAGATGAAAGGCGGCGGCAGCACCGGTAATCCTCTTTACCGACGGCCGCCGCTATAACGTTAATAGCGGCGATCGTCGGTAAGGGGGGGGGGGCCGGGGACGGACCCACACACTGCCCCAACCCCTCAGCTACCTCCGGTAGCCGGGGGATGGGGTGGGGGCCGTCCCGGCCCCGCAGCCTTATTCTCTGCCATCGCCGTAAAAAGCTGATGGCAGCAGAATAAGGCCCATTAGTGACCGCCGTAGAAAGCCGTATCGGCGGTCACTAAGGGGTTAAATATATAAGCAGAAATGCAGAGATGGTATGGGTACACCACAGATCCCACCTGGACAGAACAATTATAAAGAAGCACATAAGCATCAGGGGGGAGCATGAGAATAAATAAAGTGCAAATGCAAGTATTAATTTATTCTCATGCTCCCCTCTGATGCTTATGTGCTTCCTTTATAACTGTTCTGTCCAGGTGGGATCTGTAGTGTACCCATACCATCTCTGCATTTCTGCTTATATATTTAAATATATTTTTAATTATGTGGCCTTGAAATATGTTTAATAAAGGACTTGAGATTTAAATTTGAATATTTCGAAGTGGTGCCTTTTTTTGTAGGATTTCTTTGTGATACACAGGTATCCACGGTATATAATATTGGTCTCTATAGGATTTATACACACTGGAATAAGCAGAATAAATATTCATTTGCATTTCTCATTAGTATTTGCTGCGTTAGAGTAAAAAACTGAATTAAAATAGAACATTTGTAGGGATGAGCGAACCGAACCGTTACGAACCAGATTCGTTACGAACTTTGCAAAAGGTTTGGTTCGGTACCGAACTTTCAAAAGGTTTGTGACGCAACAGCGTCGCAAACTGTATTGTTTTCACAGAATGGAAGAGGATAAAAGGAATTATTACTCCTATAATCCCTTTTATCCTGGGTAATATTATGTGAATATCAAGGTGTGTGACGTTACTACAGGAACAGGAAGTGCCTGAGCATCCATGCTCTTTCTCATTGTGTGTCTAGACTGCAGAGAGAGAGGAGCTCTGTGCTAGTTAGGGAGGGAAAGCACATAGATAGATAGGCAAACAAGTAGGTATTTACAGGGAGGTAGAGAGAGGGAGAGAGAGATAGGCAGAGATAGGAAGTAAAAAACTTGTGATATCCAGAAAATAGTCAAACACTGATATATCACAAAATATCTTTATTACATGCTCAAAATAGTATAAAGCACAGGATAGTGGTTGAGGGGAGGGGGGGCAGAGCTGTGTGACCACTAATCACAATCATTTATGCCAACAACAACCTTAGTATAAGAGGGAGTGCAGGCCGCCCACAATTTATTCTTTAACGTCAAGCCAGATGCTAGTCTCCCTGCCCAGGCTCAACAGGGCCTCTTGGTGGTGGAGTCATGGTGTGTGCCTCCGTCAGATGAGGTTCTTTATTCTCTTCATCCGATGAGGCCTCTGCTGTTTGTTGAGCTTCTTTATCTCTGCTGTCAAATGAACACGTGGACAAAATCTGTTATTACAAACATGTTCGCAACATTGTAACAATTCTCAAGAACCATATGCATCCAATGCAGGATTTTACTTAGGCTTTTTGTGTCCTTTTTTATCCAGTATGTCCAATGTGTTAGCCAGGGGCGTAACTACCACTATAGCAGCCATAGCGGCTGCTATGGGGCCCGCCGCATCAGGGGGCCACATGGCCTGCTCCTGCAGTACACTGGGCCCCCTGAGCCGTCATCATTTGCAGCACCGGGTGGCCCTGCTGGTCTCCTGGGTTTGCAAATGTCCCTTTAACTGCAAGCACTCCTGACCAGAGCTAGCAGTTATGTAGTTATGACTTCACTTGACCGTTTAGTGGTCAGTCGGTGGGGGGGGCCAATCAAAAGTTTGCTATCGGGCCCAGCCATTTCTAGTTACGCCCCTGGTGTTAGCCTTACCTTTGCGCATAATCTAGACTATTGATCAACATTCTCACACTGCTCCCAAAAATGATGCTCAAGGAAAATAATATGTCTGCAAAGAAATAGTAATTTATTCTCACATCTTGCGCTAATTAGCCCTTGGCTCCCTTAAAATCTCACTTGAGAAATGAGTGGGACATTGTTAGGTCATATGTAATCATTGAGGCACATTTGTCACCATTTATCCTGTCCTTTATTATTATCCAGTTCCAGAAATATATAGGTCCCCCTGCAGGAAGCTCGATGTATATAATCTCTGTCTACGTAACACATGTCTATATGTCTGCACACATAACAGACTGAACTAATACTGACATCATCTGATCCTAGCATGGACAGATGCAATTAAGACACACACTTACTGGGCCGCCGTCTGCGGCATTCAATGTGAAACGCAGCATTGGGGCAAAACGCAAAGAGCCGAGTTCTGCTTGTGAGGCCCCACGCCTCATCAGCTGCCGTCGCTCCCTGATGAATTCTGTCCCTCACACCTGGACCACCTGGTCTCCACATGTTTGGCTGAAAGCAAAAACGTACAGACATTAGTAATATATGAGCGTCAGGTGACCATAACAGTAGAGTTTCTTGTTTGACATAGTGGGTAAATAACTTACCAATGATCAACTTCTGGAATCTACTATGCTTGTCCCAATCTGTGTACACAATCCGGGCAACCTCCCTCCATGCGGCACTCCGCCTTAGCCGGCTTGTGTACCCAGGCGCAGGGCCGTCCCATAGCAGTGGCCGAGCATGGACCTTAATAAAAAGATAAATAAATAATATAAACCTCTTGCAAACAATGCTCGCTTGGTAAGGTAATAGCTAGTCGAGGCTTTTCCTTGTTAGGGTACAAACACACACACCGTATACGCAGCAGATACGCAGCAGATCTGCAGCAGATTTGGTGGTGCAGATTTGATGCGGTGTTCAGTTATTTAGATCTAATCTGCTGTGTATTTGTTGCGTATTTGCTGCATATCGCAGCAGTAAATAGGCTGCGTATACGGTGTGTGTGTTTGTACCCTTAGAGGCAATGTTGCTGACTAAATATGACGTCACTTATGTGGGTGGGTTAAGGAGCTTCCCGTGCTGCTAACTCCCTCCTCCTCCCTCTCCCTCCATGATGTCTGCTGCCGGCCCATATCATATACACAGTACACAACTACTCCCATTATGTGGTCATAGTGTAAGCCTCAAATATTTCAAACATAATGTAATAGGTGAATTCGACACCACAATCCGGAGGGGGGATGGGGGGAGGGGGGAAGTGAGGTAGCAGCACGGGCAGCTCGCTAACACAAACCATAAGACACACCCTCATTTCTCAGCAACATGTGATCAAACTAAGAAAATTCCTGGAAGAGATATTACACAAACATAGCAAATCAAACATAATAAGCGGCACATTGGCTACAATTGGAATACATTGCATTATGTTTCACACAGACACATAGCCTAAGGGTACAAACACACACACCGTATACGCAGCCTATTTACTGCTGCGATACGCAGCAAATACGCAACAAATACGCAGCAGATTAGATCTAAATAACTGAACACAGCATCAAATCTGCACCACCAAATCTGCTGCAGATCTGCTGCGTATTTGCTGCGTATCTGCTTGCGTATACGGTGTGTGTTGTTTGTACCCTAACAAATATAAATGTATAGTGCGGTTTAGAGCTAACCCTTATGGGCAAGCCATAGGAATTTACACACATTCGTAGGGACGTGAACTACTATCAGCAATGTATGGTGACCAATGTTACATAGTTACATAGTTACATAGTTAATACGGTTGAAAAAAGACACATGTCCATCAAGTTCAACCAAGGAGGGGATGGATACAGGAAGGGGGAGGGGTGATATGTTTCTATACATATGCATCTATATTATTTTTGGTCTAAGAACTTGTCTAGCCCTGTTTTGAAGCCCTCTACTGTTTTTGCTGTGACCAGATCCTGTGGTAGACTGTTCCACAGATTCACAGTTCTCATGGTAAAGAAGGCTTGTCGCCTCCGGAGATTGAACCTTTTTTTCTCCAGGCGGAGGCAGTGCCCTCTTGTCCTTTGAGGGGGTTTTACCTGGAACATCTTTTCCCCATATCTCTTGTAGGGGCCATTTATATATTTAAATAAGTTAATCATATCTCCCCTTAAACGTCTCTTCTCCAGACTAAACAAATGTAATTCTTTTAATCTCTCCTCATAACTAAGATGCTCCATTCCCCTTATTAGTTTAGTTGCCCGTCTTTGTACCCTCTCCAGCTCTAGAACATCCTTTTTATGAATCGGGTTCCAAAACTGGACGGCATACTCCAGATGGGGCCGCACCAAAGCTTTATAAAGCGGTAATATTATATCCTGTCCCGAGAGTCCATGCCTGTTTTAATGCATGACAATATCCTACTGGCCTTAGAAGCAGCTGACTGACATTGTATACTGTTTCTGTAGTCTATTATCTACAAGTACACCCAGATCCTTCTTCCATCAGTGACTCTCCCAGAGTAACTCCCCCCAGGACATATGATGCATGCGGGTTATTAGTACCAGGGTGCATAACTTTACATTTATCCACATTGAACCTCATTTGCCAAGTGGACGCCCAAACACTCAGAGTGTCTAAGTCATCCTGTAACATCTGCACATCCTCCATAGACTGTACTGTACTACAAAGCTTGGTGTCATCTGCAAAGATAGAACTCATTGCTGTTAATTCCATTCTCAATATCATTAATAAACAAGTTAAACAGAAGAGGCCCAGTACTGACCCTTGGGGTACACCACTTATTACCGGGGACCATTCGGAGTAGGAAATCATTGACCACCACTCTCTGGGTACGATTATTAAGCCAGTTTTCAATCCAGTTACACATTAAATTTTCCAAACCAATAGACTTTAACTTACCCATCAGACGTCCATGAGGAACTGTGTCAAACGCTTTTGCAAAATCCAGGTACACTATATCCACAGCCGCGCCGCCATCCAGGCTTCTACTTACCTCTTCATAGAAACATATTAGGTTGGTTTGACAGCTTCTGTCCTTAGTAAAACCATGCTGGTTATCACTTATAATACTATTAGCCACTACATACTCCTGGATGTAGTCCCTTATAAGCCCCTCAAATAGTTTCCCCACAATGGACGTTAAGCTTACGGGTCTATAGTTACCTGGGGAAGTTCGAGAGCCCTTTTTGAAGATCGGCATTACATTTGCCTTACGCCAGTCCCTCGGCACAATACCAGTAAGCAAAGAATCACGGAATATTTCATACAAGGGTAGTGAAATTACAGAACTGAGTTCCCTAAGAACTCTGGGGTGCAATCCATCAGGCCCTGGAGCTTTGGTTACATTGAGTTGTTTAATTTATCTTGGACCATATCTATAGTAAACCAGGTCAGTACATTACATGTGTTAGCAGCACTGGCCCCACCCACCTCAGTACTGGCCCCACCCACCACAGCTCCATCCTCTTTTGTATATACAGAACTGAAGAACCCATTAAGTAACTCAGCTTTCTCCTGATCCCCAGTTATTAATTCCCCGTCGCCATTATTTAGGGGTCCTACATGCTCTGACCTTGTTTTTTTTTGCATAATATATTGAAGAATTTTTTGGGGTTTCTTTTGCTTTCCTATAGCTACCTGCCTTTCATTGTGAATTTTTGCTGCTTTTATTACATTTTTTACAGGTTTTGTTGACTTCTTTGTAATGTTTAAATGCTACAGCTGACCCCTCTGATTTATATTTTTTGAATGCCCCTTTTTTCTCATTTATAGCCCTTCTAACCTCGGTTGTAAGCCATGTGGGATTGGATTTTAACCGTTTATATTTGTTACCCATAGGAATATATTTGGCAGTACAGTTATTTAATGTGGATTTGAAGATTTCCCATTTATTAGCTGTATCCGTATGTGACAGCAGCCGCTCCCAGTCTATGCCCTGAAGTTCTGCCCTTAACCCAGGAAAATTGGCCCTTTTAAAATTAAGAGTTTTTGCCCTCCCACATGTTTTTCTTTCTACACTTTAAGCTAAAAGTCACTATATTGTGGTCACTATTACCCAGGTGTTCATGGACAGTGACATCCCCAACCAGCTCAGCGTTGTTAGAAATAACCAGATCCAACAAGTGCATCACTTCTAGTTGGCTCCTCCACAAACTGGCCAGAAAATTATCCTGCAGGAGGTAAGAAATTCCCTCCCCTTTGTGGTTTTAGCTGAACCGTGACCCCAATCTATATCTGGGTAGTTGAGGTCCCCCATTATCACTACTGTTCCCTCCCGGGCAGCCCGCTCTATTTGTCTATTCAACTGGCCATCTACCTCCTCAGTAATGTTGGGGGGTCTATAGATTACACCAAGAATAATTTTTTCACTCTTTACCTCCTTCTGTAGTTCTACCCATAATGCTTCCACATCATCACAGTCATCGCTCCCACTATTGCATCTTTTACACTCACTTTAATATCATTTCTGACATACAGACATACTCCTCCTCCCCTTCTGCCCACCCGGTCCCTTCTGAAACAACGTAAATCCCTGAATATTGACAGCCCAGTCATGTGAGGAGGAGCCAGCCATGTCTCAGTCACACCAACCACATCAATGGACTCCTCCAGAACCAAGGCCTCCAGCTCCCCCATCTTGCTGGCTAGACTTCTGGCATTAGTTACCATACACTTTATATTACCATTGAGTTTAACCGCTTCATTATAAGAAATGGGAATTATTACTGTGCTGTGGCCACAATCATCCTCACTGTTCATCCGCAACATATGGATCTCCCTATGCACTGTTTTTATCCTCCCCCACAGGACCCTTCTCCTCCCTCCTCATTGTTCTGTCCCCTCTCTAACCTATCCACCACTATATTACACACTACATTGTCCTCCCTCCACATCCCTAGTTTAAAACCCCTCCACCCCTTCTAGGATTCTCTCCCCCAGCACAGCGGACCCCCTTCCATTAAGGTGCAAATTATCTGCGGAAAACAGTTTGTACCCCAATGAAAAGTCAGCCCAGTGCTCTAAAAACCCAAACCCTTCTTCTCTACACCACGACTTGAGCCATGCATTTAACTCCCTAAGCTCCCGCTGTCTTTCCTGCGATGGCGCATGGCACAGGCAGTATTCCAGAGGAATACCACCTTGGAGGTCCTCCCCTTCAACTTAGCACCTAGTTCTCTAAATTATTTTTAATAGACATCCACCTACCTTGTATCCTGTCATTGGTTCCCACATGGACACTGACAGCTGGGTCATCCCCCAGCCCCCCAAGTAATTTATCCACACTTTCCACCACATGCCGAACCCTGGGCACCAGGGAGACAAGCAAACCATTCTGTTGAGGCGGGTCTTGGCGACAAAATTATTCTATCCGTCTTCCTGATTATAGAATCCTCCTAAACCACTAGCTGTCTAGGCCTACCTACATTACCATCCCGCCCACTACTAGTTGGACTGTTCCCCCGGCTGTTAGAGAGAACAGGTTTCCACTAGAGCTGCCATTTCTGACACGGATGCCCTGCATCATCACCTAACTTGGCAATTTTGCTTGGGCATTATAGTAGGAGAAGTGGCCTTCCTTTTCTTGGGATCCCCTTACTGGTCCCTCTAACTACATTAACCCAGCTACTTACTTGGGCCTCTTGATCTATATCACCACCCCTCCATCTCTAACCCACTAACTTCCTGCTCAGTGAGCCGAAGTTCCCTCTCAAGGTGGCAAGTTCCCTCAGTGTTGCAATATGCTTCTCCAGATCTCTAACTCGAGCTTTCTAGATGGGCAACATGCTCACATCTGTCACAGCGGTACTCACCCTGGAACACCTGCTCCAGTTGTGCGTACATGCGGCAGACCTGCGCACCTGAATGAATCCTTCCATCTCGCTAGCCACATCCTCAGTGCAACAAAAACAGCGAAAAAGAAAGAGATTTAGAACTTTTAACTCCTTCTTTCAACTCCTTTTTTAAACTCCACTTATTTTTCAACCACTTGTCAGCAAGCACAGTGAGCAAGCACACACAGTGAGGTGCTGAGCCGTTGATTTAAGCACCTGAGATCAATTAACCCCACCCCCAGGTGCAGAGCAGACCAGAGAAAAAAAAACTGTCTTGGACCTGTTTAACTAAGCAAACTATGGCACTAGCTATCTATGCACTGCAGCAATGCACACCACACAATTGCACAAAAACAACAATATATCAGTCAACTCCAAACCCACAGAATCACCAACAACTCCTTTTTTAAACTCCACTTATTTCACCACTTGTCAGCAAGCACAGTGAGCAAGCACACACAGTGAGTGCTGAGCCTTGATTTAAGCACCTGAGATCAATTAACCCCACCCCCAGGTGCAGAGCAGACCAGAGAAAAAAAAACTGTTTGGACCTGTTTAACTAAGCAACTATGGCACTAGCTATCTATGCACTGCAGCAATGCACACCACACAATTGCACAAAAACAACAATATATCAGTCACTCCAAACCCACAGAATCACCAACAACTCCTTTTTAAACTCCACTTATTTTCAACCCACTTGTCAGCAAGCACAGTGAGCAAGCACACACAGTGAGTGCTGAGCCTTGATTAAGCACCTGAGATCAATTAACCCCACCCCCAGGTGCAGAGCAGACCAGAGAAAAAAAAAACTGTTTGGACCTGTTTAACTAAGCAACTATGGCACTAGCTATCTATGCACTGCAGCAATGCACACCACACAATTGCATCAAAAACAACAATATATCAGTCACTCCAAACCCACAGAATCACCAACAACTCCTTTTTTAAACTCCACTTATTTTTCAACCACTTGTCAGCAAGCACAGTGAGCAAGCACACACAGTGAGTGCTGAGCCTTGATTTAAGCACCTGAGATCAATTAACCCACCCCCAGGTGCAGAGCAGACCAGAGAAAAAAAAACTGTTTTGGAACTGTTTAACTAAGCAACTATGGCACTAGCTATCTATGCACTGCAGCAATGCACACCACACAATTGCACAAAAACAACAATATATCAGTCACTCCAAACCCACAGAATCACCAACAACTCCTTTTTTAAACTCCACTTATTTTCAACCACTTGTCAGCAAGGCACAGTGAGCAAGCATACACAGTGAGTGCTGAGCCTTGATTTAAGCACCTGAGATCAATTAACCCCACCCCCAGGTGCAGAGCAGACCAGAGAAAAAAAAACTGTTTGGACCTGTTTAACTAAGCAACTATGGCACTAGCTATCTATGCACTGCAGCAATGCACACCACACAATTGCACAAAAACAACAATATATCAGTCACTCCAAACCCACAGAATCACCAACAACTCCTTTTTTAAACTCCACTTATTTTCAACCACTTGTCAGCAAGCACAGTATATATATATAAAAGTAGTGGGCACCGCTATAAATAAGGAGCGCTAAACCAATGCACAAAAAATACTTTATTATAACAATATAGAAAATATCATGACAAAAACCATGCAGGAGTAAAGCAATAAGAGAGACAAAACCCCAAACACTACCCTACATTAAAAACACTTAAAATGTCAACATAGGACCTGCCGGCGTACCAGCCAGATCTATTTTTTTTTAATTCACCTTCTCAAATATGCATATGACTTATAGCGGCGCCCTTGGAGTTAGTGATCATCTTACTGCAGCTTTATTCATATGTCGGCTAGCTCTATATACACTAATTTATAATATTATTATTCGTCATTTGTGATATTTTATGAATATGATTTGCGTTAGCGATAGCCTATGATTATGTATGCGCATGCACAATTATCCTATAAAAGCGCAGAGCCCTTTATGTATAGCTATGGTTGTCATATTACCGTAGACTTTGCAGTTTGTCCTCTGGTGCACACTTCCATTTTGGTACTGCATCTACTGCGCAGGCGCAGCCTTTCCAAGATGGCGCTTGCTGTTCCTACATCCACTGCGCAGGTGCAGCTTTTCCAAGATGGCGTCCGCTATTGTCGGACACCACAGTCTTTTTGTATCTACTGCGGAGGCGCAACTTTTTTAAGATGGTGCCCGTCATTACCAGACGTCACAGTCCTCTGTACATGGCATGATGTCCTGTTTCTGGGCGCGGGACCTTTGCTCATAGTTGTGGTCGCCATGTTCTTGTAGTCCATGTGATATTGCCTCCTATGCTCGTCATGCTGTATGTTCTGCGCATGCGCAGCATTCCAAGATGGCGCCCGTTATCGCTGGACGCTGGATTCTCCTGCACATGCTCTCATTAAGGTTGGGAATTATCTCCACATGTTTTATATGTATATATAGTGTGCCCCTTACTCCATTACCCACATCCCTGAGGAAGCCGCTCGGCGGCGGAACGCGTGGGGTGACTTTTGCCTATCTGACCCGCTCTTTATATTGTAGGACTGTATATGGTGATCGTTTTGATTTCTCTGTCCAAATATTTATACCGCAGTGTGTGTGATGTTATATGCTACAGGGACTCTGCTTGGACAGCTTTGTTATACTCCAATATTATTCATATGGTCCGGGGTCAGTGTGGTCTTATAGATCTGGCTGGTATGCCGGCAGGTCCTATGTTGACATTTTAAGTGTTTTTAATGTAGGGTAGTGTTTGGGGTTTTGTCTCCCTTATTGGTTTACTCCTGCATGGTTTTTGTCATGATATTTTCTATATTGTTATAATAAAGTATTTTTTGTGATGTGCTACCTTTTTGTGCATATGCTTTTTTCTTTTTGGGGAGTTATGGTGACCAATGTAGTCACACAGGGCAATGGGTGGGGGCAAAAATCCATAATAAACATTTAGCTTCGTCATAAATAAAGATCATTCATGACTTGTAATTGAGAAATTAGGAAGGAAGGAGCCTTTAACAACACATATATAAAATGAAGCAATGTAAAGTACCGGGACAGAATGTAAGCATTATTGAGAACAGATATCTGATATATTCGAAGACCAGACCTGTACATTTAATTTTGACACTAACTCTAAAAAATACATCAAGTGACTGTCACACACATTGCTTCTCAGACTCACAATGATAAGCCAAAAACCGGTAAGCTGTTAGAACTCCACCTATGTCAACATTTATTAACTCATTAATGGCAAGGCGTTATCAAATACTCACTTCTAAGATTAGTCCATAAATGTCGATGAATGATTTATCGATAACCATATCTGCCTCCATCGATTTGCCTTCACAGTTCTAAATAAGCTAATTGAGTGAATTCCTTTCACTCTTCAGATGTGAACATACAGAAAATGCAGAAATAACCTTGGCATATACACACAGGAACAAAAGAATGATACATTTGTTATTTTGTTTCTCAAAACAATCATGTGACCCCCTAGATGCAATTGTATCATGGCCAGTGAACCTGCTTCGTAGGAGTAAGTAGATTTAGTTTGTCAGAACTTTGTAAGCCGAGGAACAAAAATAGAAATATAATCATCACTAGCAGTAGTGGATTATAATAGGGGCGTTTTGGGCGGCAGCCTGTGGCCCTGAGCTCCTGGGGGGCCCATGACCACCCAAAAAGACTTATACTTTCAATGGTGTACTGTCTCCTGGCTACACTTCTGCCATGATTTGCAAAAAATCACTGTTTTTTTATGGCAATTTTGCACAAATCAGGACATCATGACATTATCTATCCTGTACTATGAACGCCAGGCTAGTGCTTCCATAGTTACAGTGGGGCGGGGGGGGCCCAGGCTTGGTAAACAGCCTGGGGCCTATGGTAAAGTTAATCCGCCCCTGATCACTAGTAGTCTGTTTTTAATTATACTGGCCTGGAATCAATCAACTGCTGCCTCCTCCTCAAGTAGCCTCTCCTCAATAATACTGGCCTGGGATCGATCAACTGCTGCCTCCTGCTCCTGAAGTAGTCTGGTTTTATTAATACTGGCCTGGAATCGATCAACTGTTGCCTTCTCCTCATATAGCCTCTCCTCGATAATACTGGCCTGGAATCGATCAACTGCTGCCTGCTCCTCATCAAGTAGCCTCTCCTTGATAATCCTGGCCTAGAATCGATCAACTGCTACTTCCTGCTCCTGAAGTAGTCTGGTTTTAATAATACTGGCCTGGAATCGATCAACTGCTGCCTCCTCCTCATGTAGCCTCTCCTCGATAACACTGGCCTGGAATCAATCAACTGCTGCCTCCTCCTCCTTAATTAGCCTCTCCTCCATAATACTGGCCTGGAATCAATCAACTGCTGCCTCATCTTCCTCAAGTAGCCTCTCCTCCATAATACTGGCCTGGAATCGATCAACTGCTGCCTCATCCTCCTCAAGTAGCCTCTCCTCTATAAGACTGGCCTGGACTCAATCAACTGCTGCCTCCTCCTCCTCAATTAGCCTCTCCTCCTTAATACTGGCCTGGAATCAATCAACTACTGCCTCATCTTAATCAATACTGCTCTGGGTGCATATCAAGTGCTGCCGCATCCTCCTTGTAAACTTTTTTTTCCAATATTTTTTCCCACTATTTTGGCACTTTGATTTACTATATTTTATTAATTTTATTCCTATTATTATTATTTTTTTTATTATTATTTTCTCATTATTTTTGGAAAAAATTTTCCCACTTTTTTTTCATTGTAATATCAACTGCAACTAAACGAAACTATACCCTATCACACTCCCACTATTGTAGCTGCAATTATTCAGCCGTTAGAGCAAGGTTCGTTTTCGGTTCGGTTCGGACCGATCCCAAATTCTCGAAAGTTCGCCGGATCGAATGGAACCGAACTTTTCAAAAGTTCGCTCATCCCTAAACATTTGCCAAAAAAATTATTTTTTAAATTTCCCCTACAACTTGCCTAAATTTCTGTGAAACACCTAAAGGGTTAATAAACTCATAAAAATCTTACTTTAAATACCTTGAGTTTTTACAGTGGAGGGATTTATGGGGGTAACTAACATACAACACACATTTTTTGCAGAAAAACTACTGAGTGTATGAACAAAAGTATACCACAAACATAAAGAGAAATATGTCACAAAAAACAATCTCTGAATAACCATGATAGTTAAAAGCATCACTGAGTTATTACCACTTAAGGAAAGAAAGGTCAGATTTGAAAAATAGGCCCTGGGCATTAAGGCCAAAACAGGCTGCGGAGGCAAGGGGTTAAAGGTGCCTTTTTTCTGAGTTTTGAAATCTAATGCACAGAATTAGTTGTTGCATTTAAGTCTACTGAACTGCTACAAAGTAAACTTTGCTGAAAGGTAGCCAAAGCTGTTGTATGAGAAGCATAAACAGTTTGATGTATAATAATTGTAATATGGGGTATCTGATGGCATTGTAATAAATGCTTTTCTTTCCTTATTTAAATCCTATCAATATTATCTTGTTCACCTTTTCATTGACAGATGAGAAATGTGGCATCCAATCTTTGTATTGACAGCAAACACGGAGCAACAGGTACAGATCTCAGAGTTGATACATGTGTTAAGGACGGCTCTGAAAGGACTTGGTCACATGAACAGGTAATGTAGACCAAGTTTTTCTTTTTTCTTGTGTTAAACATACAATAACATTTTATTACGCCAACCTACAATGGTCCAAAATTTTAAATGTTATCTTTCACAATTTGCTTTAAGAAAACCCTCTTGTCCTTACAGTATTAAAACTTAAAGTTGTTATCTAGATACCCACTGCAGTAATGTTCTACCTTCAGGGCCACCTCCAAGTTTATCTAGGCCCTTGGGTAACAGGGCCCCATCACAATGCTACTATAC